>NW_027477025.1:0-106564 GCF_051020955.1 Megalopta genalis | reverse complement strand
CCAGTTGAAGCTAAATCATTTATATCGCAAGTGTTTGAAGCTAAATCATTTGTTTCGCATGGATTTGAAGCTAAAGCTTCTACCTCGCACTGATTTGAAGCTTTGTCATGTGTTTCGTGTGGATTTGAAACTAACTCGATTGTTTCGCATGCAGTTGAAGCTAAATCATTTATATCGCAAGTATTTGAAGCTAAATCATTTGTTTCGCATGGATTTGAAGCTAAACCTTCTACTTCGCAATGCATGGAAGATAAATCATGTGTTTCGCGTGGATTTGAAGATAACTCGTTTGTTTCGCTTCCAGTTGAAGCTAAATCATTTATATCGCAAGTATTTGAAGCAAAATCATTTGTTTCTCTTGGATTTGAAGCTAAACCTTCTCCTTCGCATTGATTTGAAGCTAAATCATGTGTTTCGAATGAATGTGAAGCTAACTCGTTTGTTTCGCATGTATTTGAAGCTATATCGTTTATATCGCAAGTATTTGAAGCTAAATCATTTGTTTCGCATGGATTAGAAGCTAACTCGCTTGTTTCGCTTCCAGTTGAAGCTATATCATTTATATCGCTAGTATTTGAAGTTAAATCACTTGCTTCGCATGGATTTGAAGATAAACCTTCTACTTCGTATTCCTTTGAAGACAAATCATGTGTTTCGCATGGATTTGAAGCTAACTCGCTTGTTCCGCTTCCAGTTAAAGCTAAATCTTTTATATCGCAAGTATTTGAAAGTAAATCATTTGTTTCGCATGGATTTGAAGCTAAACCTTCTACTTCGCATTGCTTGGAAGATAAATCATGTGTTTCGCGTGGATTTGAATCTAACTCGATTGTTTCGCTTCCAGTTGAAGGTATATCATTTATATCACAAGTATTTGATGCTAAATCATTTGTTTCTCATGGATTTGAAGCTAAACCTTCTACCTCGCACTGATTTGAAGCTTTGTCATGTGTTTCGCGTGGATTTGAATCTAACTCGATTGTTTCGCTTCCAGTTGAAGCTAAATCATTTATATCTCAAGTATTTGAAGCTAAATCATTTGTTTCGCATGGATTTGAAGCTAAACCTTCTACTTCGCATTGATTTGAAGATGAATCATGTGTTTCGAATGACTGTGAAGCTAACTCGTTTGTTTCGCATGCATTTGGAGCTATATCGTTTATATCGCAAGTATTTGAAGCTAAATCATTTGTTTCGCATGGATTTGAAGCTAAAACTTCTACTCTGCAATGATTTGAATCTAAATCTCGTGTTTTGCATGGATTTGAATCTAACTTGTTTGTTTCGCATGTAGTTGAATCTAAATCATTTATATCGCAGTATTTGAAGCAAAATCATTTGTTTCTCTTGGATTTGAAGCTAAACCTTCTTCTTCGCATTGATTTGAAGCTAAATAATGTGTTTCGAATGAATGTGAAGCTAACTCGATTGTTTCGCATACATTTGAAGCTATATCGTTTATGTCCCAAGTATTTGAAGCTAAATCTTTTTTTTCGCATGAATTAGAAGCTACTTCGCATGTATCGCTTTCAGTTGATGCTAAATCATTTAAATCGCCAGTATTTGAAAATAAATCATTTGTTTCGCATGGATTTGAAGCTCAATCTTCTACTTCGCATTGATTTGGAGCTAAATCGTGTGTTTCGAATGACTGTGAAGCTAACTCGTTTGTTTCGCTTTCAGTTGAAGCTAAATCATTTGTATCGCAAGTATTTGTATCTAAATCATTTGTTTCGCATGGATTTGAAGCTAAACCTTCTACTTCGCAATGCATGGAAGATAAATAATGTGTTTTGCGTGGATTTGAAGCTATCTCGTTTGTTTCGCATGCAGTTGAATCTAAATCATTTATATCGCAAGTATTTGAAGCTATATTATTTGTTTCGCTAGGATATGAAGCTAAACCTTCTACTTCGCATTGATTTGAAGCTAAATCATGTATTTCGTATGAATGTGAAGCTAACTCGTTTGTTTCGCATGCATTTGAAGCTATATCGTTTATATCGCAAGTACTTGAAGCTAAATCATTTGTTTCGCATGGATTTGAAGCTAATCCTTCTACTCCGCGTGTATTTGAAGTTAAATCATGTGTTCCTCATGGGTTAGAAGCTAACTCGCTTGTTTCGCTTCCAGTTGAACCTAAATCATTTATATCGCAAGTATTTGAAGCTAAATCATTTGTTTCGCATGGATTTGGAGCTAAACCTTCTTCTTCGCATTGATTTGAAGCTAAATCATGTGTTTCGAATGAATGTGAAGCTAACTCGTTTGTTTCGCATGCATTTGAAGCTATATCGTTTATATCGCAAGTATTTGAATCTAAATCATTTGTTTCGCATGGATTAGAATCTAACTCGCTTGTTTCGCTTCCAATTGAAGCTATATCATTTATATCGCCAGTATTTGAAGCTAAATCATTTGTTTCTCATGGATTTGAAGCTAAACCATCTACTCCGCATTGATTTGAAGTTAAATAATGTGTTTCGCATGGGTTAGAAGCTAACTCGCTTGTTTCGCTTCCAGTTCAAGCTAAATCATTTATATCGCAAGTATTTGAAGCTAAATCATTTGTTTTGCATGGATTTGAAGCTAAACCTTCTATCTCGCACTGATTTGAAGCTTTGTCCTGTGTTTTGTGTGGATTTGAATCTAACTCGTTTGTTTCGCATGCAGTTGAATCTAAATCATTTATATCGCAAGTATTTGAAGCTAAATCATTTGTTTCGCATGGATTTGAAGCTAAAACTTGTACTCGGCATTGATTTGAATCTAAATCTCGTGTTTTGCATGGATTTGAATCTAAACCTTCTACTTCGCATTGATTTGAAGCTAAATCATGTGTTTCGAATGACTGTGAAACTAACTCGTTTGTTTCGCATGCAGTTGAATCTAAATCATTTATATCGCAAGTATTTGAAGCAAAATCATTTGTTTCGCTTGGATTAGAAGCTAAGTAGCTTGTTTCGCTTCCAATTGAAGCTATATCATTTATATCGCTAGTATTTGAAGCTAAATCATTTGTGTCGCATGGATTTGAAGCTAAACCTTCTACTGCGCAATGAAAGGAAGATAAATCACGTGTTTCGCGTGGATTTGAAGCTAACTCGTTTGTTTCGCATGCAGTTGAATCTAAATCATTTATATCGCAAGTATTTGAAGCTAAATTATTTGTTTCGCTTGGATATGAAGCTAAACCTTCTACTTCGCATTGATTTGAAGCTAAATCATGTGTTTCGAATGAATGTGAAGCTAACTCGTTTGTTTCGCATGCATTTGAAGCTATATCGTTTATATCGCAAGTATTTGTAGCAAAATCATTTGTTTCGCTTGGATTTGAAGCTAAAACTTCTACTCGGCATTGATTTGAATCTAAATCATGTGTTTCAAATGAACGTGAAGCTAACTCGTTTGTTTCGCATGCAGTTGAATCTAAATCATTTAAATCGCAAGTACTTGAAGCTAAATCATTTGTTTCGCTTGGATTTGAAGCTAAAACTTCTACTCGGCATTGATTTGAATCTAAATCATGTGTTTCAAATGAACGTGAAGCTAACTCGTTTGTTTCGCATGCAGTTGAATCTAAATCATTTATATCGCTGGTATTTGAAGCTAAATAATTTGTTTCGCATGGATTTGAAGCTAAAACTTCTACTCTACAATGATTTGAATCTAAATCTCGTGTTTTGCATGGATTTGAATCTAACTTGTTTGTTTCGCATGCAGTTGAATCTAAATCATTTATATCGCAGTATTTGAAGCAAAATCATTTGTTTCTCTTGGATTTGAAGCTAAACCTTCTTCTTCGCATTGATTTGAAGCTAAATCATGTGTTTTGAATGACTGTGAAGATAACTCGTTTGTTTCGCATGCATTTGAAGCTATATCGTTTATATCGCAAGTACTTGAAGCTAAATCATTAGTTTCGCATGGATTTGAAGCTAACTCGCATGTTTCGCTTCCAGTTGGAGCTAAATCATTTATGTCGCTAGTATTCGAAGGTAAATCATTTGTTTCGCATGGATCTGAAGCTAAACCTTCTACTTCGCATTGATTTGAAGATGAAACATGTGTTTCGAATGACTGTGAAGCTAACTCGTTTGTTTCGCATGCATTTAAAGCTATATCGTTTATATCGCAAGTATTTGAGGCTAAATCATTTGTTTCGCATGGATTTGAAGCTAAAACTTCTACTCTGCAATGATTTGAATCTAAATCTCGTGTTTTGCATGGATTTGAATCTAACTCGTTTGTTTCGCATGCATTTGAAGCTATATCGTTTATATCGCAAGTATTTGAAGCAAAATCATTTGTTTCGCTTGGATTTGAAGCTAAACCTTCTACTTCGAATTGATTTGGAGGTAAATCATGTGTTTCGCATGAATGTGAAGCTAACTCCTTTATCTCGCTTCCAGTTGAAGCTATTTCATTTATATCGCTAGTATTTGAAGCTAAATATTTTTTTTCGCATGGATTAGAAGCTAACTCGCTTGTTTTGCTTCTAGTTGAAGCTAAATCATTTATGTCGCTAGTATTCGAAGGTAAATCATTTGTTTCGCATGGATCTGAAGCTAAACCTTCTACTTCGCATTGATTTGAAGATGAAACATGTGTTTCGAATGACTGTGAAGCTAACTCGTTTGTTTCGCGTGCATTTAAAGCTATATCGTTTATATCGCAAGTATTTGAGGCTAAATCATTTGTTTCGCATGGATTTGAAGCTAAAACTTCTACTCTGCAATGATTTGAATCTAAATCTCGTGTTTTGCATGGATTTGAATCTAACTCGTTTGTTTCGCATGCATTTGAAGCTATATCGTTTATATCGCAAGTATTTGAAGCAAAATCATTTGTTTCGCTTGGATTTGAAGCTAAACCTTCTACTTCGAATTGATTTGGAGGTAAATCATGTGTTTCGCATGACTGTGAAGCTAACTCGTTTGTTTCGCGTGCATTTAAAGCTATATCGTTTATATCGCAAGTATTTGAGGCTAAATCATTTGTTTCGCATGGATTTGAAGCTAAAACTTCTACTCTGCAATGATTTGAATCTAAATCTCGTGTTTTGCATGGATTTGAATCTAACTCGTTTGTTTCGCATGCATTTGAAGCTATATCGTTTATATCGCAAGTATTTGAAGCAAAATCATTTGTTTCGCTTGGATTTGAAGCTAAACCTTCTACTTCGAATTGATTTGGAGGTAAATCATGTGTTTCGCATGAATGTGAAGCTAACTCCTTTATCTCGCTTCCAGTTGAAGCTAAGTCATTTATATCGGAAATATTTGAAGCTAAATCATTTGTTTCGCATGGATTTGAAGCTAACTCGCTTGTTTCACTTCCAGTTGAAGCTAAATCATTTATATCGCAAGTATTTGAAGTTAAATCATTTGTTTCGCATTGATTTGAAGCTAAATCTACTACTTCGCATTGATTTGAAGCTAAATCATGTGTTTCGAATGAATGTGAATCTAACTAGTTTGTTTCGCTTGGATTTGAAGCCAAACTTCTATTTCGCATTGATTTGAAGCTAAATCATGTGTTTCGAATGAATGTGAAGCTAACTCGTTTGTTTCGCATGCATTTGAAGCTATATCGTTTATATCGCAAGTACTTGAAGCAAATCATTTGTTTCGCATGGATTTGAAGGTAACTCGTTTGTTTCGCATGCAGTTGAATCTAAATCATTTATATCGCAAGTATTTGAAGCTAAATCATTTCTTTCGCATGGATTTGAAGCTCAATCTTCTACTTCGTATTGATTTGAAGCTAAATCGTGTGTTTCGAATGAATGTGAAGCTAACTCGTTTGTTTCGCATGCATTTGAAGCTATATCGTTTATATCGCTAGTACTTGAAGCTAAATCATTAGTTTCGCATGGATTTGAAGCTAACTCGCATGTTTCGCTTCCAGTTGGAGCTAAGTCATTTATATCGCTGGTATTTGAAGCTAAATCATTTGTTTCGCATGGATTTGAGGCTGCACCTTCTACTTCGCTTTGCTTGGAAGATAAATCATGTGTTTCGCGTGGATTTGAAGCTAACTCGCTTGTTTCGCTTCCAGTTGAAGCTATATAATTTATATCGCTAGTATTTGAAGCTAAATATTTTTTTTCGCATGGATTAGAAGCTAACTCGCTTGTTTCGCTTCTAGTTGAAGCTAAAACATTTATGTCGCTAGTATTCGAAGGTAAATCATTTGTTCGCATGGATATGAAGCTAAACCTTCTACTTCGCATTGATTTGAAGATGAATCATGTGTTTCGAATGACTGTGAAGCTAACTCGTTTGTTTCGCATGCATTTAGAGCTATATCGTTTATATCGCAAGTATTTGAGGCTAAATCATTTGTTTCGCATGGATTTGAAGCTAAAACTTCTACTGTGCAATGATTTGAATCTAAATCTCGTGTTTTGCATGGATTTGAATCTAACTTGTTTGTTTCGCATGCAGTTGAATCTAAATCATTTATATCGCCGTATTTGAAGCAAAATCATTTGTTTCTCTTGGATTTGAAGCTAAACCTTCTTCTTCGCATTGATTTGAAGCTAAATCATGTGTTTCGAATGAATGTGAAGCTAACTCGATTGTTTCGCATGCATTTGAAGCTATATCGTTTATGTCCCAAGTATTTGAAGCTAAATCTTTTTTTTCGCATGAATTAGAAGCTACTTCGCATGTATCGCTTTCAGTTGATGCTAAATCATTTATATCGGCAGTATTTGAAAGTAAATCATTTGTTTCGCATGGATTTGAAGCTAAATCTTCTACTTCGCATTGATTTGAAGCTAAATCATGTGTTTCGAATGAACGTGAAGCTAACTCGTTTGTATCGCATGAATTTTAAGCTATATCGTTTATATCGCAAGTATTTGAAGCTAAATCATTTGTTTCGCATGGATTTGAGGCTACACCTTCTACTTCGCTTTGCTTGGAAGATAAATCATGTGTTTCGCGTGGATTTGAAACTAACTCGCTTGTTTCGCTTCCAGTTGAAGCTATATCATTTATATCGCTAGTATTTGAAGCTAAATATTTTTTTTCGCATGGATTAGAAGCTAACTCGCTTGTTTCGCTTCTAGTTGAAGCTAAATCATTTATGTCGCTAGTATTCGAAGGTAAATCATTTGTTTCGCATGGATCTGAAGCTAAACCTTCTACTTCGCATAGATTTGAAGATGAATCATGTGTTTCGAATGACTGTGAAGCTAACTCGTTTGTTTCGCATGCAGTTGAATCTAAATCATTTATATCGCAAGTATTTGAAGCTAAATTATTTGTTTCGCTTGGATTTGAAGCTAAACCTTCTACTTCGCATTGATTTGAAGCTAAATCATGTGTTTCGAATGACTGTGAAGCTAACTCGTTTGTTTCGCATGAATTTGAAGCTAACTCGCTTGTTTCGCTTCCAGTTAAAGCTAATCATTTATATCGCTAGTACTTGAAGCTAAACCATTTGTTTCGCATGGATTTGAAGCTAATCCTACTACTTCGCGTTGATTTGAAGATAAATCATGTGTTTCGAATGACTGTGAAGCTAACTCGTTTGTTTCGCATGCATTTGAAGCTATATCGATTATATCGCAAGTACTTGAAGCTAAATCTTTTTTCGCATGGATTAGAAGCTAACGCGCTTGTTTCGCTTCCACTTGAAGCTAAATCATTTATATCGCTAGTATTTGAAGGTAAATCATTTGTTTCGCATGGATTTGAAGCTAAACCTTCTACTTCGCATTGATTTGAAGATAAATCATGTGTTTCGAATGACTGTGAAGCTAACTCGTTTGTTCGCATGCATTTGAATCTATATCGTTTATATCGCAAGTATTTGAAGCTAAATCTTTCTTTTCGCATGAATTAGAAGCTAATTCGCTTGTATCGCTTTCAGTTGGTGCTAAATCATTTATATCGCCAGTATTTGAAGGCAAATCATTGTTTTGCATGGATTTGATGTTATACCTTCTACTTCGCATTGATTTGAAGCTAAATCATGTGTTTCGAATGACTGTGAAGCTAAATCATTTGTGTCGCATGGATTTGAAGCTAAACCATCTACTGCGCAATGCAAGGAAGATAAATCACGTGTTTCGCGTGGATTTGAAGCTAACTCGTTTGTTTCGCACGCATTTGAATCTAAATCATTTATATCGCAAGTATTTGCAGCTAAATTATTTGTTTCGCTTGGATATGAAGCTAAACCTTCTACTTCGCATTGATTTGAAGCTAAATCATGTGTTTCGAATGAATGTGAAGCTAACTCGTTTGTTTCGCATGCATTTGAAGCTATATCGTTTATATCGCAAGTATTTGTAGCAAAATCATTTGTTTCGCTTGGATTTGAAGCTAAAACTTCTACTCGCATTGATTTGAATCTAAATCATGTGTTTCAAATGAACGTGAAGCTAACTCGTTTGTTTCGCATGCAGTTGAATCTAAATCATTTATATCGCAAGTACTTGAAGCTAAATCATTTGTTTCGCTTGGATTTGAAGCTAAAACTTCTACTCGGCATTGATTTGAATCTAAATCATGTGTTTCAATGAACGTGAAGCGAACTCGTTTGTTTCGCATGCAGTTGAATCTAAATCATTTATATCGCTGGTATTTGAAGCTAAATAATTTGTTTCGCATGGATTTGAAGCTAAAACTTCTACTCTACAATGATTTGAATCTAAATCTCGTGTTTCTCTTGGATTTGAAGCTAAACCTTCTTCTTCGCATTGATTTGAAGCTAAATCATGTGTTTTGAATGACTGTGAAGATAACTCGTTTGTTTCGCATGCATTTGAAGCTATATCGTTTATATCGCAAGTACTTGAAGCTAAATCATTAGTTTCGCATGGATTTGAAGCTAAAACTTCTACTCTACAATGATTTGAATCTAAATCTCGTGTTTTGCATGGATTTGAATCTAACTTGTTTGTTTCGCATGCAGTTGAATCTAAATCATTTATATCGCAAGTATTTGAAGCAAAATCATTTGTTTCGCTTGGATTTGAAGCTAAACCTTCTACTTCGAATTGATTTGGAGGTAAATCATGTGTTTCGCATGAATGTGAAGCTAACTCCTTTATCTCGCTTCCAGTTGAAGCTAAATCATTTATATCGAAAGTATTTGAAGCTAAATCATTTGTTTCGCATGGATTTGAAGCTAACTCGCTTGTTTCACTTCCAGTTGAAGCTAAATCATTTATATCGCAAGTATTTGAAGTTAAATCATTTGTTTCGCATGGATTTGAAGTTAAATCTTCTACTTCGCATGGATTTGAAGCTAAATCATGTGTTTCGAATTAATGTGAAGCTAACTCGTTTGTTTCGCATGCATTTGAAGCTATATCGTTTATATCGCTAGTACTTGAAGCTAAATCATTAGTTTCGCATGGATTTGAAGCTAACTCGCATGTTTCGCTTCCTGTTGGAGCTAAGTCATTTATATCGCTTGTATTTGAAGCTAAATCATTTGTTTCGCATGGATTTGAGGCTGCACCTTCTACTTCGCTTTGCTTGGAAGATAAATCATGTGTTTCGCGTGGATTTGAAGCTAACTCGCTTGTTTCGCTTCCAGTTGAAGCTATATAATTTATATCGCTAGTATTTGAAGCTAAATATTTTTTTCGCATGGATTAGAAGCTAACTCGCTTGTTTCGCTTCTAGTTGAAGCTAAAACATTTATGTCGCTAGTATTCGAAGGTAAATCATTTGTTTCGCATGGATATGAAGCTAAACCTTCTACTTCGCATTGATTTGAAGATGAATCATGTGTTTCGAATGACTGTGAAGCTAACTCGTTTGTTTCGCATGCATTTAGAGCTATATCGTTTATATCGCAAGTATTTGAGGCTAAATCATTTGTTTCGCATGGATTTGAAGCTAAAACTTCTACTCTGCAATGATTTGAATCTAAATCTCGTGTTTTGCATGGATTTGAATCTAACTTGTTGTTTCGCATGCATTTGAATCTAAATCATTTATATCGCAGTATTTGAAGCAAAATCATTTGTTCTCTTGGATTTGAAGCTAATCCTTCTTCTTCGCATTGATTTGAAGCTAAATGATGTGTTTCGAATGAATGTGAAGCTAACTCGATTGTTTTGCATGCATTTGAAGCTATATCGATTATATCGCAAGTACTTGAAGCTAAATCATTTTTTCGCATGGATTAGAATTTAACTCGCTTGTTTCGCTTCCACTTGAAGCTAAATCATTTATATCGCTAGTATTTGAAGGTAAATCATTTGTTTCGCATGGATATGAAGCTAAACCTTCTACTGCGCATTGCAAGGAAGATAAATCACGTGTTTCGCGTGGATTGGAAGCTATCTCGTTTGTTTCGCATGCAGTTGAATCTAAATCATTTATATCGCAAGTATTTGAAGCTAAATTATTTGTTTCGCTTGGATATGAAGCTAAACCTTCTACTTCGCATTGATTTGAAGCTAAATCATGTGTTTCGAATGAATGTGAAGTCAACTCGTTTGTTTCGCATGAATTTGAAGCTATTTCGTTTATATCGCAAGTATTTGAAGCTAAATCATTTGTTTCGCAAGGATTTGAAGCTAAAACTTCTACTCCGCATTGATTTGAAGCTAAATCATGTGTTTCGAATGACTGTGAAGCTAACTCGTTTGTTTCGCATGAATTTGAAGCTAACTCGCTTGTTTCGCTTCCAGTTAAAGCTAAGTCATTTATATCCCTAGTACTTGAAGCTAAACCATTTGTTTCGCATGGATTTGAAGCTAATCCTTCTACTTCGCGTTGCTTTGAAGATAAATCATGTGTTTTCGCATGAATGTGAAGCTAACTCGTTTGTCTCGCTTCCATTTGAAGCTAAATCATTTGTTTCGCATGGATTTGAAGCTAAACCTTCTACTTCGCATTGATTTGAAGCTAAATCATGTGTTTCGAATGACGGTGAAGTTAACTCGTTTGTTTCGCATGAATTTGAAGCTATTTCGTTTATATCGCAAGTATTTGAAGCTAAATCATTGTTTCGCAAGGATTTGAAGCTAAAACTTCTACTCCGCATTGATTTGAAGCTAAATCATGTGTTTCGAATGACTGTGAAGCTAACTCGTTTGTTTCGCATGCAATTTGAAGCTATATCGTTTATATCGCAAGTATTTGATGCTATATCATTTGTTTCGCATGGATTTGAAGCTAAATCTTCTACCTCGCATTGATTTGAGGCTAAATCATGTGTTTCGAATGACTGTGAAGCTAACTCGTTTGTTTCGCATGCAGTTGAATCTAAATCATTTATATCGCAAGTATTTGAAGCTAAATTATTTGTTTCGCTTGGATTTGAAGCTAAACCTTCTACTTCGCATTGATTTGAAGCTAAATCATGTGTTTCGAATGACTGTGAAGCTAACTCGTTTGTTTCGCATGAATTTGAAGCTAACTCGCTTGTTTCGCTTCCAGTTAAAGCTAAATCATTTATATCGCTAGTACTTCAAGCTAAACCATTTGTTTCGCATGGATTTGAAGCTAATCCTTCTACTTCGCGTTGCTTTGAAGATAAATCATGTGTTTTCGCATGAATGTGAAGCTAACTCGTTTGTCTCGCTTCCATTTGAAGCTAAATCATTTGTTTCGCATGGATTTGAAGCTAAACCTTCTACTTCGCATTGATTTGAAGCTAAATCATGTGTTTCGAATGACTGTGAAGCTAACTTGTTTGTTCGCATGCATTTGAATCTAAATCATTTATATCGCAGTATTTGAAGCAAAATCATTTGTTTCTCTTGGATTTGAAGCTAATCCTTCTTCTTCGCATTGATTTGAAGCTAAATGATGTGTTTCGAATGAATGTGAAGCTAACTCGATTGTTTTGCATGCATTTGAAGCTATATCGATTATATCGCAAGTACTTGAAGCTAAATCATTTTTTCGCATGATTAGAATTTAACTCGCTTGTTTCGCTTCCACTTGAAGCTAAATCATTTATATCGCTAGTATTTGAAGGTAAATCATTTGTTTCGCATGGATATGAAGCTAAACCTTCTACTGCGCATTGCAAGGAAGATAAATCACGTGTTTCGCGTGGATTGGAAGCTATCTCGTTTGTTTCGCATGCAGTTGAATCTAAATCATTTATATCGCAAGTATTTGAAGCTAAATTATTTGTTTCGCTTGGATATGAAGCTAAACCTTCTACTTCGCATTGATTTGAAGCTAAATCATGTGTTTCGAATGAATGTGAAGTTAACTCGTTTGTTTCGCATGAATTTGAAGCTATTTCGTTTATATCGCAAGTATTTGAAGCTAAATCATTTGTTTCGCAAGGATTTGAAGCTAAAACTTCTACTCCGCATTGATTTGAAGCTAAATCATGTGTTTCGAATGACTGTGAAGCTAACTCGTTTGTTTCGCATGAATTTGAAGCTAACTCGCTTGTTTCGCTTCCAGTTAAAGCTAAGTCATTTATATCCCTAGTACTTGAAGCTAAACCATTTGTTTCGCAAGGATTTGAAGCTAAAACTTCTACTCCGCATTGATTTGAAGCTAAATCATGTGTTTCGAATGACTGTGAAGCTAACTCGTTTGTTTCGCATGAATTTGAAGCTAACTCGCTTGTTTCGCTTCCAGTTAAAGCTAAGTCATTTATATCCCTAGTACTTGAAGCTAAACCATTTGTTTCGCATGGATTTGAAGCTAATCCTTCTACTTCGCGTTGCTTTGAAGATAAATCATGTGTTTTCGCATGAATGTGAAGCTAACTCGTTTGTCTCGCTTCCATTTGAAGCTAAATCATTTGTTTCGCATGGATTTGAAGCTAAACCTTCTACTTCGCATTGATTTGAAGCTAAATCATGTGTTTCGAATGACTGTGAAGTTAACTCGTTTGTTTCGCATGAATTTGAAGCTATTTCGTTTATATCGCAAGTATTTGAAGCTAAATCATTTGTTTCGCAAGGATTTGAAGCTAAAACTTCTACTCCGCATTGATTTGAAGCTAAATCATGTGTTTCGAATGACTGTGAAGCTAACTCGTTTGTTTCGCATGCAATTTGAAGCTATATCGTTTATATCGCAAGTATTTGATGCTATATCATTTGTTTCGCATGGATTTGAAGCTAAATCTTCTACCTCGCATTGATTTGAGGCTAAATCATGTGTTTCGAATGACTGTGAAGCTAACTCGTTTGTTTCGCATGCAGTTGAATCTAAATCATTTATATCGCAAGTATTTGAAGCTAAATTATTTGTTTCGCTTGCATTTGAAGCTAAACCTTCTACTTCGCATTGATTTGAAGCTAAATCATGTGTTTCGAATGACTGTGAAGCTAACTCGTTTGTTTCGCATGAATTTGAAGCTAACTCGCTTGTTTCGCTTCCAGTTAAAGCTAAATCATTTATATCGCTAGTACTTGAAGCTAAACCATTTGTTTCGCATGGATTTGAAGCTAATCCTTCTACTTCGCGTTGCTTTGAAGATAAATCATGTGTTTTCGCATGAATGTGAAGCTAACTCGTTTGTCTCGCTTCCATTTGAAGCTAAATCATTTGTTTCGCATGGATTTGAAGCTAAACCTTCTACTTCGCATTGATTTGAAGCTAAATCATGTGTTTCGAATGACTGTGAAGCTAACTCGTTTGTTTCGCATGCAATTTGAAGCTATATCGTTTATATCGCAAGTATTTGATGCTAAATCATTTGTTTCGCATGGATTTGAAGCTAATCTTCTACCTCGCATTGATTTGAGGCTAAATCATGTGTTTCGAATGACTGTGAAGCTAACTCGTTTGTTTCGCATGCAGTTGAATCTAAATCATTTATATCGCAAGTATTTGAAGCTAAATGATTTGTTTCGCTTGGATTTGAAGCTAAACCTTCTACTTCGCATTGATTTGAAGCTAAATCATGTGTTTCGAATGACTGTGAAGCTAACTCGTTTGTTTCGCATGAATTTGAAGCTAACTCGCTTGTTTCGCTTCCAGTTAAAGCTAAATCACTTATATCGCTAGTACTTGAAGCTAAACCATTTGTTTCGCATGGATTTGAAGCTAATCCTTCTACTTCGCGTTGCTTTGAAGATAAATCATGTGTTTTCGCATGAATGTGAAGCTAACTCGTTTGTCTGGCTTCCATTTGAAGCTAAATCATTTGTTTCGCATGGATTTGAAGCTAAACCTTCTACTTCGCATTGATTTGAAGCTAAATCATGTGTTTCGAATGACTGTGAAGCTAACTCGTTTGTTTCGCATGCAATTTGAAGCTATATCGTTTATATCGCAAGTATTTGATGCTAAATCATTTGTTTCGCATGGATTTGAAGTTAAATCTTCTACCTCGCATTGATTTGAGGCTAAATCATGTGTTTCGAATGACTGTGAAGCTAACTCGTTTGTTTCGCATGCAGTTGAATCTAAATCATTTCTATCGCAAGTATTTGAAGCTAAATCATTTGTTTCGCATGGATTTGAAGCCAAAGCTTTTACCTCGCATTGATTTGAAGCTAAATCATGTGTTTTCGCATGAATGTGAAGCTAACTCGTTTGTCTCGCTTCCAGTTGAAGCTAAATCATTTATATCGCAAGTATTTGAAGCTAAATCATTTGCTTCGCATGGATTTGAAGCTAAAACTTCTACTCGGCATTGATTTGAATATAAATTTCGTGTTTTGCATGGATTTGAATCTAACTTGTTTGTTTCGCATGCAGTTGGATCTAAATTATTTATATCGCAAGTATTTGAAGCTAAATCATTTGTTTCGCATGGATTTGAAGCTAAAACTTCTACTCGGCATTGATTTGAATATAAATCTCGTGTTTTGCATGGTTTTGAATCTAACTTGTTTGTTTCGCATGCAGTTGAATCTAAATCATTTCTATCGCAAGTATTTGAAGCTAAATCATTTGTTTCGCATGGATTTGAAGCCAAAGCTTTTACCTCGCATTGATTTGAAGCTAAATCATGTGTTTTCGCATGGATTAGAAGCTAACTCGCATGTCTCGCTTCCAGTTGGATCTAAGTCATTTATATCGCTAGTACTTGAAGCTAAACCATTTGTTTCGCATGGATTTGAAGCTAATCCTTCTACTTCGCGTTGCTTTGAAGATAAATCACGTGTTTTCGCATGAATGTGAAGCTAACTCGTTTGTCTCGCTTCCAGTTGAAGCTAAATCATTTGTTTCGCATGGATTTGAAGCTAAACCTTCTACTTCGCATTGATTGAAGCTAAATCATGTGTTTCGAATTAATGTGAAGCTAACTCGTTTTTTTCGCATGCATTTGAAGATATATCGTTTATATCGCAAGTCTTTAAAGCTAAATCAATTGTGTCGCATGGATTTGAAGCTAAACCTTCTACTGCGCAATGCAAGGAAGATAAATCACGTGTTTCGCGTGGATTTGAAGCTAACTCGTTTGTTTCGCATGCAGTTGAATCTAAATCATTTATATCGCAAGTATTTGAAGCTAAATTATTTGTTTCGCTTGGATATGAAGCTAAACCTTCTACTTCGCATTGATTTGAATCTAAATCATGTGTTTCGAATGAATGTGAATCTAAGTTGTTTGTTTCGCATGGAGTTGCATCTAAATCATTTATATCGCAAGTATTTGAAGCTAAATCATTTGTTTCGCATGGATTTGAAGCCAAAGCTTTTACCTCGCATTGATTTGAAGCTAAATCATGTGTTTTCGCATGAATGTGAAGCTAACTCGCTTGTATCGCTTCCAGTTAAAGCTAAATCATTTATATCGCAAGTATTTGAAGCTAAATCATTTGTTTCGCATGGATTTGAAGCTAACTCGCATGTCTCGCTTCCAGTTGGAGCTAAGTCATTTATATCGCTAGTACTTGAAGCTAAACCACTTGTTTCGCATGGATTTGAAGCTAATCCTTCTACTTCGCGTTGCTTTGAATATAAATCATGTGTTTTCGCATGAATGTGAAGCTAACTCGTTTGCCTCGCTTCCAGTTGAAGCTAAATCATTTATATCGCAAGTACTTGGAGCTAAATCATTTGTTTCGCATGGATTTGAAGCTAAACCTTCTACTTCGCATTGATTTGAAGCTAAATCGTGTGTTTCGAATGACTGTGAAGCTAACTCGTTTGTTTCTCATGCATTTGAAGATATATCGTTTATATCGCAAGTATTTGAAGCAAAATCATTTGTTTCGCATGGATTTGAAGCTAAATCTTCTACCTCGCATTGATTTGAGGCTAAATCATGTGTTTCCAATTAATGTGAAGCTAACTCGTTTGTTTCGCATGGATTAGAAGCTAACTCGCTTGTTTCGCTTCCAGTTAAAGCTAAATCATTTATATCGCAAGTATTTGAAGGTAAATCATTTGTATCGCATTGATTTGAAGCTAAACCTTCTACTTCGCATTGATTTGAAGCTAAATCATGTGTTTCGAATGACTGTGAACCTAACTCGTTTGTTTCGCATGAATTTGAAGCTATATCGTTTATATCGCAAGTATTTGAAGCTAAATCATTTGCTTCGCATGGATTTGAAGCTTAAACTTCTACTCGGCATTGATTTGAATATAAATTTCGTGTTTTGCATGGATTTGAATCTAACTTGTTTGTTTCGCATGCAGTTGGATCTAAATTATTTATATCGCAAGTATTTGAAGCTAAATCATTTGTTTCGCATGGATTTGAAGCTAAAACTTCTACTCGGCATTGATTTGAATATAAATCTCGTGTTTTGCATGGATTTGAATATAACTTGTTTGTTTCGCATGCAGTTGAATCTAAATCATTTATATCGCAAGTATTTGAAGGTAAATCATTTGTTTCGCATGGATTTGAAGCCAAAGCTTTTACCTCGCATTGATTTGAAGCTAAATCATGTGTTTTCGCATGAATGTGAAGCTAACTCGTTTGTCTCGCTTCCAGTTGAAGCTAAATCATTTATATCGCAAGTACTTGGAGCTAAATCATTTGTTTCGCATGGATTTGAAGCTAACTCGCATGTCTCGCTTCCAGTTGGAGCTAAGTCATTTATATCGCTAGTACTTGAAGCTAAGCCATTCGTTTCGCATGGATTTGAAGCTAATCCTTCTACTTCGCGTTGCTTTGAATATAAATCATGTGTTTTCGCATGAATGTGAAGCTAACTCGTTTGTCTCGCTTCCAGTTGAAGCTAAATCATTTATATCGCAAGTACTTGGAACTAAATCATTTGTTTCGCATGGATTTGAAGCTAAACCTTCTACATCGCATTGATTTGAAGCTAAATCGTGTGTTTCGAATGACTGTGAAGCTAACTCGTTTGTTTCTCATGCATTTGAAGATATATCGTTTATATCGCAAGTATTTGAAGCAAAATCATTTGTTTCGCATGGATTTGAAGCTAAATCTTCTACCTCGCATTGATTTGAGGCTAAATCATATGTTTCGATTAATGTGAAGCTAACTCGTTTGTTTCGCATGGATTAGAAGCTAACTCGCTTGTTTCGCTTCCAGTTAAAGCTAAATCATTTATATCGCAAGTATTTGAAGGTAAATCATTTGTTTCGCATGGATTTGAAGCTAAATAATCTACTTCGCATTGATTTGAAGCTAAATCATGTGTTTCGAATGACTGTGAAGCTAACTCGTTTGTTTCGCATGAATTTGAAGCTATATCGTTTATATCGCAAGTATTTGAAGCTAAATCACTTGCATCGCATGGATTTGAAGCTAAAACTTCTACTCGGCATTGATTTGAATATAAATTTCGTGTTTTGCATGGATTTGAATCTAACTTGTTTGTTTCGCATGCAGTTGGATCTAAATTATTTATATCGCAAGTATTTGAAGCTAAATCATTTGTTTCGCATGGATTTGAAGCTAAAACTTCTACTCGGCATTGATTTGAATATAAATCTCGTGTTTTGCATGGTTTTGAATCTAACTTGTTTGTTTCGCATGCAGTTGAATCTAAATCATTTATATCGCAAGTATTTGAAGGTAAATCATTTGTTTCGCATGGATTTGAAGCTAAACCTACTACTTCGCATTGATTTGAAGCTAAATCATGTGTTTCGAATGACTGTGAAGCTAACTCGTTTGTTTCGCACGCATTTGAAGATATATCGTTTATATCGCAAGTCTTTGAAGCTAAATCATATGTGTAGCATGGATTTGAAGCTAAATCTTCTACCTCGCATTGATTTGAGGCTAAATCATGTGTTTCGAATTAATGTGAAGCTAACTCGTTTGTTTCGCATGGATTAGAAGCTAACTCGCTTGTTTCGCTTCCAGTTAAAGCTAAATCATTTATATCGCAAGTATTTGAAGGTAAATCATTTGTTTCGCATGGATTTGAAGCTAAACCTTCTACTTCGCATTGATTTGAAGCTAAATCATGTGTTTCGAATGACTGTGAAGCTAACTCGCTTGTATCGCTTCCAGTTAAAGCTAAATCATTTATATCGCAAGTATTTGAAGCTAAATCATTTGTTTCGCATGGATTTGAAGCTAACTCGCATGTCTCGCTTCCAGTTGGAGCTAAGTCATTTATATCGCTAGTACTTGAAGCTAAACCATTTGTTTCGCATGGATTTGAAGCTAATCCTTCTACTTCGCGTTGCTTTGAATATAAATCATGTGTTTTCGCATGAATGTGAAGCTAACTCGTTTGTCTCGCTTCCAGTTGAAGCTATATCATTTATATCGCAAGTACTTGGAGCTAAATCATTTGTTTCGCATGGATTTGAAGCTAAACCTTCTACTTCGCATTGATTTGAAGCTAAATCGTGTGTTTCGAATGACTGTGAAGCTAACTCGTTTGTTTCTCATGCATTTGAAGATATATCGTTTATATCGCAAGTATTTGAAGCAAAATCATTTGTTTCGCATGGATTTGAAGCTAAATCTTCTACCTCGCATTGATTTGAGGCTAAATCATGTGTTTCGAATTAATGTGAAGCTAACTCGTTTGTTTCGCATGGATTAGAAGCTAACTCGCTTGTTTCGCTTCCAGTTAAAGCTGAATCATTTATATCGCAAGTATTTGAAGGTAAATCATTTGTTTCGCATGGATTTGAAGCTAAACCTTCTACTTCGCATTGATTTGAAGCTAAATCATGTGTTTCGAATGACTGTGAAGCTAACTCGTTTGTTTCGCATGAATTTGAAGCTATATCGTTTTTTATCGCAAGTATTTGAAGCTAAATCATTTGTTTCGCATGGATTTGAAGCTAAAACTTCTACTCGGCATTGATTTAAATCTAAATCTCTTTTCTCGCATGGATTTGATTCTAACTTGTTTTTTTCGCATGCAGTTGAATCTAAATAATTTATATCGCAAGTATTTGAAGCAAAATCATTTGTTTCGCATGGATTTGAAGCCAAAGCTTTTACGTCGCATTGATTTGTAGCTAAATCATGTGTTTTCGCATGAATGTGAAGCTAACTCGTTTGTCTCGCTTCCAGTTGAAGCTAAATCATTTATATCGCAAGTACTTGAAGCTAAATCATTTGTTTCGCATGGATTTGAAGCTAACTCGCATGTCTCGCTTCCAGTTGGAGCTAAATCATTTATATCGCAAGTATTTGAAGCTAAATCATTTGTGTCGCATGGATTTGAAGCTAAATCTTCTACCTCGCATTGATTTGAGGCTAAATCATGTGTTTCGAATTAATGTGCAGCTAAGTTGTTCGTTTCGCATGCAGTTGAATCTAAATCATTTCTATCGCAAGTATTTGAAGCTAAATCATTTGTTTCGCATGGATTTGAAGCCAAAGCTTTTACCTCGCATTGATTTGAAGCTAAATCATGTGTTTTCGCATGAATGTGAAGCTAACTCGTTTGTCTCGCTTCCAGTTGAAGCTAAATCATTTATATCGCAAGTACTTGAAGCTAAATCATTTGTTTCGCATGGATATGAAGCTAACTCGCATGTCTCGATTCCAGTTGGAGCTAAGTCATTTATATCGCTAGTACTTGAAGCTAAACCACTTGTTTCGCATGGATTTGAAGCTAATCCTTCTACTTCGCGTTGCTTTGAATATAAATCATGTGTTTTCGCATGAATGTGAAGCTAACTCGTTTGCCTCGCTTCCAGTTGAAGCTAAATCATTTATATCGCAAGTACTTGGAGCTAAATCATTTGTTTCGCATGGATTTGAAGCTAAAACTTCTACTCGGCATTGATTTGAATATAAATCTCGTGTTTTGCATGGATTTGAATCTAACTTGTTTGTTTCGCATGCAGTTGAATCTAAATCATTTATATCGCAAGTATTTGAAGGTAAATCATTTGTTTCGCATGGATTTGAAGCTAAACCTTCTACTTCGCATTGATTTGAAGCTAAATCATGTGTTTCGAATGACTGTGAAGCTAACTCGTTTGTTTCGCATGCATTTGAAGATATATCGTTTATATCGCAAGTCTTTGAAGCTAAATCATTTGTGTCGCATGGATTTGAAGCTAAATCTTCTACCTCGCATTGATTTGAGGCTAAATCATGTGTTTCGGATTAATGTGAAGCTAACTCGTTTGTTTCGCATGGATTAGAAGCTACCTCGCTTGTTTCGCTTCCAGTTAAAGCTAAATCATTTATATCGCAAGTAATTGAAGCAAAATCATTCGTTTCGCATGGATTTGAAGCTAAACCTTCTACTTCGCATTGATTTGAAGCTAAATCATGTGTTTCGAATGACTGTGAAGCTAACTCGTTTTTTTCGCATGCATTTGAAGATATATCGTGTATATCGCAAGTATTTAAAGCTAAATCATTAGTGTCGCATGGATTTGAAGCTAAACCTTCTACTGCGCAATGCAAGGAGGATAAATCACGTGTTTCGCGTGGATTTGAAGCTAACTCGTTTGTTTCGCATGCAGTTGAATCTAAATCATTTATATCGCAAGTATTTGAAGCTAAATTATTTGTTTCGTTTGGATATGAAGCTAAACCTTCTACTTCGCATTGATTTGAACTAAATCATGTGTTTCGAATGAATGTGAATCTAAGTTGTTTGTTTCGCATGGAGTTGCATCTAAATCATTTATATCGCAAGTATTTGAAGCTAAATCATTTGTTTCGCATGGATTTGAAGCCAAAGCTTTTACCTCGCATTGATTTGAAGCTAAAGCATGTGTTTTCGCATGAATGTGAAGCTAACTCGCTTGTATCGCTTCCAGTTAAAGCTAAATCATTTATATCGCAAGTATTTGAAGCTAAATCATTTGTTTCGCATGGATTTGAAGCTAACTCGCATGTCTCGCTTCCAGTTGGAGCTAAGTCATTTATATCGCTAGTACTTGAAGCTAAACCATTTGTTTCGCATGGATTTGAAGCTAATCCTTCTACTTCGCGTTGCTTTGAATATAAATCATGTGTTTTCGCATGAATGTGAAGCTAACTCGTTTGTCTCGCTTCCAGTTGAAGCTATATCATTTATATCGCAAGTACTTGGAGCTAAATCATTTGTTTCGCATGGATTTGAAGCTAAACCTTCTACTTCGCATTGATTTGAAGCTAAATCGTGTGTTTCGAATGACTGTGAAGCTAACTCGTTTGTTTCTCATGCATTTGAAGATATATCGTTTATATCGCAAGTATTTGAAGCAAAATCATTTGTTTCGCATGGATTTGAAGCTAAATCTTCTACCTCGCATTGATTTGAGGCTAAATCATGTGTTTCGAATTAATGTGAAGCTAACTCGTTTGTTTCGCATGGATTAGAAGCTAACTCGCTTGTTTCGCTTCCAGTTAAAGCTAAATCATTTATATCGCAAGTATTTGAAGGTAAATCATTTGTTTCGCATGGATTTGAAGCTAAACCTTCTACTTCGCATTGATTTGAAGCTAAATCATGTGTTTCGAATGACTGTGAAGCTAACTCGTTTGTTTCGCATGAATTTGAAGCTATATCGTTTTTTATCGCAAGTATTTGAAGCTAAATCATTTGTTTCGCATGGATTTGAAGCTAAAACTTCTACTCGGCATTGATTTGAATATAAATCTCGTGTTTTGCATGGATTTGAATCTAACTTGTTTGTTTCGCATGCAGTTGAATCTAAATCATTTATATCGCAAGTATTTGAAGGTAAATCATTTGTTTCGCATGGATTTGAAGCTAAACCTTCTACTTCGCATTGATTTGAAGCTAAATCATGTGTTTCGAATGACTGTGAAGCTAACTCGTTTGTTTCGCATGCATTTGAAGATATATCGTTTATATCGCAAGTCTTTGAAGCTAAATCATTTGTGTCGCATGGATTTGAAGCTAAATCTTCTACCTCGCATTGATTTGAGGCTAAATCATGTGTTTCGGATTAATGTGAAGCTAACTCGTTTGTTTCGCATGGATTAGAAGCTAACTCGCTTGTTTCGCTTCCAGTTAAAGCTAAATCATTTATATCGCAAGTAATTGAAGCAAAATCTTTCGTTTCGCATGGATTTGAAGCTAAACCTTCTACTTCGCATTGATTTGAAGCTAAATCATGTGTTTCGAATGACTGTGAAGCTAACTCGTTTGTTTCGCATGCATTTGAATCTATATCGTTTATATCGCAAGTATTTGAAGGCAAATCATTTGTTTCGCAAGGATTTGAAGCTAAAACTTTTACTCCGCATTGATTTAAATCTAAATCTCTTTTCTCGCATGGATTTGATTCTAACTTGTTTTTTTCGCATGCAGTTGAATCTAAACCATTTATATCGCAAGTATTTGAAGCTAAATCATTTGTTTCGCGTGGATTTGAAGCCAAAGCTTTTACGTCGCATCGATTTGTAGCTAAATCATGTGTTTTCGCATGAATGTGAAGCTAACTCGTTTGTCTCGCTTCCAGTTGAAGCTAAATCATTTATATCGCAAGTACTTGAAGCTAAATCATTTCTTTCGCATGGATTTGAAGCTAACTCGCATGTCTCGCTTCCAGTTGGAGCTAAATCATTTATATCGCAAGTATTTGAAGCTAAATCATTTGTGTCGCATGGATTTGAAGCTAAATCTTCTACCTCGCATTGATTTGAGGCTAAATCATGTGTTTCGAATTAATGTGCAGCTAAGTTGTTCGTTTCGCATGCAGTTGAATCTAAATCATTTCTATCGCAAGTATTTGAAGCTAAATCATTTGTTTCGCATGGATTTGAAGCCAAAGCTTTTACCTCGCATTGATTTGAAGCTAAATCATGTGTTTTCGCATGAATGTGAAGCTAACTCGTTTGTCTCGCTTCCAGTTGAAGCTAAATCATTTATATCGCAAGTACTTGAAGCTAAATCATTTGTTTCGCATGGATATGAAGCTAACTCGCATGTCTCGATTCCAGTTGGAGCTAAGTCATTTATATCGCTAGTACTTGAAGCTAAACCACTTGTTTCGCATGGATTTGAAGCTAATCCTTCTACTTCGCGTTGCTTTGAATATAAATCATGTGTTTTCGCATGAATGTGAAGCTAACTCGTTTGCCTCGCTTCCAGTTGAAGCTAAATCATTTATATCGCAAGTACTTGGAGCTAAATCATTTGTTTCGCATGGATTTGAAGCTAAAACTTCTACTCGGCATTGATTTGAATATAAATCTCGTGTTTTGCATGGATTTGAATCTAACTTGTTTGTTTCGCATGCAGTTGAATCTAAATCATTTATATCGCAAGTATTTGAAGGTAAATCATTTGTTTCGCATGGATTTGAAGCTAAACCTTCTACTTCGCATTGATTTGAAGCTAAATCATGTGTTTCGAATGACTGTGAAGCTAACTCGTTTGTTTCGCATGCATTTGAAGATATATCGTTTATATCGCAAGTCTTTGAAGCTAAATCATTTGTGTCGCATGGATTTGAAGCTAAATCTTCTACCTCGCATTGATTTGAGGCTAAATCATGTGTTTCGGATTAATGTGAAGCTAACTCGTTTGTTTCGCATGGATTAGAAGCTACCTCGCTTGTTTCGCTTCCAGTTAAAGCTAAATCATTTATATCGCAAGTAATTGAAGCAAAATCATTCGTTTCGCATGGATTTGAAGCTAAACCTTCTACTTCGCATTGATTTGAAGCTAAATCATGTGTTTCGAATGACTGTGAAGCTAACTCGTTTTTTTCGCATGCATTTGAAGATATATCGTGTATATCGCAAGTATTTAAAGCTAAATCATTAGTGTCGCATGGATTTGAAGCTAAACCTTCTACTGCGCAATGCAAGGAGGATAAATCACGTGTTTCGCGTGGATTTGAAGCTAACTCGTTTGTTTCGCATGCAGTTGAATCTAAATCATTTATATCGCAAGTATTTGAAGCTAAATTATTTGTTTCGTTTGGATATGAAGCTAAACCTTCTACTTCGCATTGATTTGAACTAAATCATGTGTTTCGAATGAATGTGAATCTAAGTTGTTTGTTTCGCATGGAGTTGCATCTAAATCATTTATATCGCAAGTATTTGAAGCTAAATCATTTGTTTCGCATGGATTTGAAGCCAAAGCTTTTACCTCGCATTGATTTGAAGCTAAAGCATGTGTTTTCGCATGAATGTGAAGCTAACTCGCTTGTATCGCTTCCAGTTAAAGCTAAATCATTTATATCGCAAGTATTTGAAGCTAAATCATTTGTTTCGCATGGATTTGAAGCTAACTCGCATGTCTCGCTTCCAGTTGGAGCTAAGTCATTTATATCGCTAGTACTTGAAGCTAAACCATTTGTTTCGCATGGATTTGAAGCTAATCCTTCTACTTCGCGTTGCTTTGAATATAAATCATGTGTTTTCGCATGAATGTGAAGCTAACTCGTTTGTCTCGCTTCCAGTTGAAGCTATATCATTTATATCGCAAGTACTTGGAGCTAAATCATTTGTTTCGCATGGATTTGAAGCTAAACCTTCTACTTCGCATTGATTTGAAGCTAAATCGTGTGTTTCGAATGACTGTGAAGCTAACTCGTTTGTTTCTCATGCATTTGAAGATATATCGTTTATATCGCAAGTATTTGAAGCAAAATCATTTGTTTCGCATGGATTTGAAGCTAAATCTTCTACCTCGCATTGATTTGAGGCTAAATCATGTGTTTCGAATTAATGTGAAGCTAACTCGTTTGTTTCGCATGGATTAGAAGCTAACTCGCTTGTTTCGCTTCCAGTTAAAGCTAAATCATTTATATCGCAAGTATTTGAAGGTAAATCATTTGTTTCGCATGGATTTGAAGCTAAACCTTCTACTTCGCATTGATTTGAAGCTAAATCATGTGTTTCGAATGACTGTGAAGCTAACTCGTTTGTTTCGCATGAATTTGAAGCTATATCGTTTTTTATCGCAAGTATTTGAAGCTAAATCATTTGTTTCGCATGGATTTGAAGCTAAAACTTCTACTCGGCATTGATTTGAATATAAATCTCGTGTTTTGCATGGATTTGAATCTAACTTGTTTGTTTCGCATGCAGTTGAATCTAAATCATTTATATCGCAAGTATTTGAAGGTAAATCATTTGTTTCGCATGGATTTGAAGCTAAACCTTCTACTTCGCATTGATTTGAAGCTAAATCATGTGTTTCGAATGACTGTGAAGCTAACTCGTTTGTTTCGCATGCATTTGAAGATATATCGTTTATATCGCAAGTCTTTGAAGCTAAATCATTTGTGTCGCATGGATTTGAAGCTAAATCTTCTACCTCGCATTGATTTGAGGCTAAATCATGTGTTTCGGATTAATGTGAAGCTAACTCGTTTGTTTCGCATGGATTAGAAGCTAACTCGCTTGTTTCGCTTCCAGTTAAAGCTAAATCATTTATATCGCAAGTAATTGAAGCAAAATCTTTCGTTTCGCATGGATTTGAAGCTAAACCTTCTACTTCGCATTGATTTGAAGCTAAATCATGTGTTTCGAATGACTGTGAAGCTAACTCGTTTGTTTCGCATGCATTTGAATCTATATCGTTTATATCGCAAGTATTTGAAGGCAAATCATTTGTTTCGCAAGGATTTGAAGCTAAAACTTTTACTCCGCATTGATTTAAATCTAAATCTCTTTTCTCGCATGGATTTGATTCTAACTTGTTTTTTTCGCATGCAGTTGAATCTAAACCATTTATATCGCAAGTATTTGAAGCTAAATCATTTGTTTCGCGTGGATTTGAAGCCAAAGCTTTTACGTCGCATCGATTTGTAGCTAAATCATGTGTTTTCGCATGAATGTGAAGCTAACTCGTTTGTCTCGCTTCCAGTTGAAGCTAAATCATTTATATCGCAAGTACTTGAAGCTAAATCATTTCTTTCGCATGGATTTGAAGCTAACTCGCATGTCTCGCTTCCAGTTGGAGCTAAATCATTTATATCGCAAGTATTTGAAAGTAAATCACTTGTTTCGCATGGATTTGAAGGTAAACCTTCTACTTCGCATTGCTTGGAAGATAAATCATGTGTTTCGCGTGGATTTGAATCTAACTCGATTGTTTCGCTTCCAATTGAAGCTAAATCATTTATATCGCAAGTATTTGAAGCTAAATCATTTGTTTCGCATGGATTTGAAGCTAATCCTTCTACTTCGCGTTGCTTTGAATATAAATCATGCGTTTTCGCATGAATGTGAAGCTAACTCGTTTGTCTCGCTTCCAGTTGAAGCTAAATCATTTATATCGCAAGTACTTGGAGCTAAATCATTTGTTTCGCATGGATTTGAAGCTAAACCTTCTACTTCGCATTGATTTGAAGCTAAATCGTGTGTTTCGAATGACTGTGAAGCTAACTCGTTTGTTTCTCATGCATTTGAAGATATATCGTTTATATCGCAAGTATTTGAAGCAAAATCATTTGTTTCGCATGGATTTGAAGCTAAATCTTCTACCTCGCATTGATTTGAGGCTAAATCATGTGTTTCGAATTAATGTGAAGCTAACTCGTTTGTTTCGCATGGATTAGAAGCTAACTCGCTTGTTTCGCTTCCAGTTAAAGCTAAATCATTTATATCGCAAGTATTTGAAGGTAAATCATTTGTATCGCATTGATTTGAAGCTAAACCTTCTACTTCGCATTGATTTGAAGCTAAATCATGTGTTTCGAATGACTGTGAAGCTAACTCGTTTGTTTCGCATGAATTTGAAGCTATATCGTTTATATCGCAAGTATTTGAAGCTAAATCATTTGTTTCGCAAGGATTTGAAGCTAAAACTTCTACTCCGCATAGATTTTAAATCTAAATCTCTTTTTTCGCATGGATTTGAATCTAACTTGTTTGTTTCGCAGGCAGTTGAATCTAAATCATTTATATCGCAAGTATTTGAAGCTAAATCATTTGTGTCGCATGGATTTGAAGCTAAATCTTCTACCTCGCATTGATTTGAGGCTAAATCATGTGTTTCGAATTAATGTGCAGCTAAGTTGTTCGTTTCGCATGCAGTTGATTCTAAATCATTTCTATCGCAAGTATTTGAAGCTAAATCATTTGTTTCGCATGGATTTGAAGCCAAAGCTTTTACCTCGCATTGATTTGAAGCTAAATCATGTGTTTTCGCATGAATGTGAAGCTAACTCGTTTGTCTCGCTTCCAGTTGAAGCTAAATCATTTATATCGCAAGTACTTGAAGCTAAATCATTTGTTTCGCCTGGATTTGAAGCTAACTCGCATGTCTCGATTCCAGTTGGAGCTAAGTCATTTATATCGCTAGTACTTGAAGCTAAGCCATTTGTTTCGCATGGATTTGAAGCTAACTAGCATGTTCCGCTTCCAGTTGGTGCTAAATCATTTATATCGCTAGTATTTGAAGGTAAATCATTTGTTTCGCATGGATTTGAAGCTAAACCTTCTACTTCGCATTGATTTGAAGCTAAATCATGTGTTTCGAATGACTGTGAAGCTAACTCGTTTGTTTCGCATGAATTTGAAGCTATATCGTTTTTTATCGCAAGTATTTGAAGCTAAATCATTTGTTTCGCAGGGATTTAAAGCTAAAACTTCTACTCGGCATTGATTTAATTCCAAATCTCGTGTTTTGCACGGATTTGAATCTAACTTGTTTGTTTCGCATGCAGTTGATTCTAAATCATTTATATCCCAAGTATTTGAAGCAAAATCATTTGTTTCGCGTGGATTTGAAGATAAACCTTCTACTTCGCATTGATTTGAAGCTAAATCATGTGTTTCGAATGACTGTGAAGCTAACTCGTTTGTTTCGCATGAATTTGAAGCTATATCGTTTATATCGCAAGTATTTGAAAGTAAATCATTTGTTTCGCAAGAGTTTGAAACTAAAACTTCTACTCCGCATTGATTTAAATCTAAATCTCTTTTTTCGCATGGATTTGAATCTAACTTGTTTGTTTCGCATGCAGTTGAATCTAAATAATTTATATCGCAAGTATTTGAAGCAAAATCATTTGTTTCGCATGGATTTGAAGCCAAAGCTTTTACGTCGCATTGATTTGTAGCTAAATCATGTGTTTTCGCATGAATGTGAAGCTAACTCGTTTGTCTCGCTTCCAGTTGAAGCTAAATCATTTATATCGCAAGTACTTGAAGCTAAATCATTTGTTTCGCATGGATTTGAAGCTAACTCGCATGTCTCGCTTCCAGTTGGAGCTAAATCATTTATATCGCAAGTATTTGAAGCTAAATCATTTGTGTCGCATGGATTTGAAGCTAAATCTTCTACCTCGCATTGATTTGAGGCTAAATCATGTGTTTCGAATTAATGTGCAGCTAAGTTGTTCGTTTCGCATGCAGTTGATTCTAAATCATTTCTATCGCAAGTATTTGAAGCTAAATCATTTGTTTCGCATGGATTTGAAGCCAAAGCTTTTACCTCGCATTGATTTGAAGCTAAATCATGTGTTTTCGCATGAATGTGAAGCTAACTCGTTTGTCTCGCTTCCAGTTGAAGCTAAATCATTTATATCGCAAGTACTTGAAGCTAAATCATTTGTTTCGCCTGGATTTGAAGCTAACTCGCATGTCTCGATTCCAGTTGGAGCTAAGTCATTTATATCGCTAGTACTTGAAGCTAAGCCATTTGTTTCGCATGGATTTGAAGCTAACTAGCATGTTCCGCTTCCAGTTGGTGCTAAATCATTTATATCGCTAGTATTTGAAGGTAAATCATTTGTTTCGCATGGATTTGAAGCTAAACCTTCTACTTCGCATTGATTTGAAGCTTAATCATGTGTTTCGAATGACTGTGAAGCTAACTCGTTTGTTTCGCATGAATTTGAAGCTATATCGTTTTTTATCGCAAGTATTTGAAGCTAAATCATTTGTTTCGCAGGGATTTAAAGCTAAAACTTCTACTCGGCATTGATTTAATTCCAAATCTCGTGTTTTGCACGGATTTGAATCTAACTTGTTTGTTTCGCATGCAGTTGATTCTAAATCATTTATATCCCAAGTATTTGAAGCAAAATCATTTGTTTCGCGTGGATTTGAAGATAAACCTTCTACTTCGCATTGATTTGAAGCTAAATCATGTGTTTCGAATGACTGTGAAGCTAACTCGTTTGTTTCGCATGAATTTGAAGCTATATCGTTTATATCGCAAGTATTTGAAAGAAAATCATTTGTTTCGCAAGAGTTTGAAACTAAAACTTCTACTCCGCATTGATTTTAATCTAAATCTCTTTTTTCGCATGGATTTGAATCTAACTTGTTTGTTTCGCATGCAGTTGAATCTAAATAATTTATATCGCAAGTATTTGAAGCAAAATCATTTGTTTCGCATGGATTTGAAGCCAAAGCTTTTACGTCGCATTGATTTGTAGCTAAATCATGTGTTTTCGCATGAATGTGAAGCTAACTCGTTTGTCTCGCTTCCAGTTGAAGCTAAATCATTTATATCGCAAGTACTTGAAGCTAAATCATTTGTTTCGCATGGATTTGAAGCTAACTCGCATGTCTCGCTTCCAGTTGGAGCTAAATCATTTATATCGCAAGTATTTGAAGCTAAATCATTTGTGTCGCATGGATTTGAAGCTAAATCTTCTACCTCGCATTGATTTGAGGCTAAATCATGTGTTTCGAATTAATGTGCAGCTAAGTTGTTCGTTTCGCATGCAGTTGAATCTAAATCATTTCTATCGCAAGTATTTGAAGCTAAATCATTTGTTTCGCATGGATTTGAAGCCAAAGCTTTTACCTCGCATTGATTTGAAGCTAAATCATGTGTTTTCGCATGAATGTGAAGCTAACTCGTTTGTCTCGCTTCCAGTTGAAGCTAAATCATTTATATCGCAAGTACTTGAAGCTAAATCATTTGTTTCGCCTGGATTTGAAGCTAACTCGCATGTCTCGATTCCAGTTGGAGCTAAGTCATTTATATCGCTAGTACTTGAAGCTAAGCCATTTGTTTCGCATGGATTTGAAGCTAACTAGCATGTTCCGCTTCCAGTTGGTGCTAAATCATTTATATCGCTAGTATTTGAAGGTAAATCATTTGTTTCGCATGGATTTGAAGCTAAACCTTCTACTTCGCATTGATTTGAAGATAAATCATGTGTTTCGAATGACTGTGAAGCTAACTCGTTTGTTTCGCATGAATTTGAAGCTATATCGTTTATATCGCAAGTATTTGAAGCTAAATCATTTGTTTCGCAAGGATTTGAAGCTAAAACTTCTACTCCGCATTGATTTTAAATCTAAATCTCTTTTTTCGCATGGATTTGAATCTAACTTGTTTGTTTCGCAGGCAGTTGAATCTAAATCATTTATATCGCAAGTACTTGGAGCTAAATCATTTGTTTCGCATGGATTTGAAGCTAAACCTTCTACTTCGCATTGATTTGAAGCTAAACGGTGTGTTTCGAATGACTGTGAAGCTAACTCGTTTGTTTCTCATGCATTTGAAGATATATCGTTTATATCGCAAGTATTTGAAGCAAAATCATTTGTTTCGCATGGATTTGAAGCTAAATCTTCTACCTCGCATTGATTTGAGGCTAAATCATGTGTTTCGAATTAATGTGAAGCTAACTCGTTTGTTTCGCATGGATTAGAAGCTAACTCGCTTGTTTCGCTTCCAGTTAAAGCTAAATCATTTATATCGCAAGTATTTGAAGGTAAATCATTTGTTTCGCATGGATTAGAAGCTAACTCGCTTGTTTCACTTCCAGTTGAAGCTAAATCATTTATATCGCAAGTATTTGAAGTTAAATCATTTGTTTCGCATGGATTTGAAGTTAAATCTTCTACTTCGCATGGATTTGAAGCTAAATCATGTGTTTCGAATTAATGTGAAGCTAACTCGTTTGTTTCGCATGGATTAGAAGCTACCTCGCTTGTTTCGCTTCCAGTTAAAGCTAAATCATTTATATCGCAAGTAATTGAAGCAAAATCATTCGTTTCGCATGGATTTGAAGCTAAACCTTCTACTTCGCATTGATTTGAAGCTAAATCATGTGTTTCGAATGACTGTGAAGCTAACTCGTTTTTTTCGCATGCATTTGAAGATATATCGTGTATATCGCAAGTATTTAAAGCTAAATCATTAGTGTCGCATGGATTTGAAGCTAAACCTTCTACTGCGCAATGCAAGGAGGATAAATCACGTGTTTCGCGTGGATTTGAAGCTAACTCGTTTGTTTCGCATGCAGTTGAATCTAAATCATTTATATCGCAAGTATTTGAAGCTAAATTATTTGTTTCGTTTGGATATGAAGCTAAACCTTCTACTTCGCATTGATTTGAAGCTAAATCATGTGTTTCGAATGAATGTGAATCTAAGTTGTTTGTTTCGCATGGAGTTGCATCTAAATCATTTATATCGCAAGTATTTGAAGCTAAATCATTTGTTTCGCATGGATTTGAAGCCAAAGCTTTTACCTCGCATTGATTTGAAGCTAAAGCATGTGTTTTCGCATGAATGTGAAGCTAACTCGCTTGTATCGCTTCCAGTTAAAGCTAAATCATTTATATCGCAAGTATTTGAAGCTAAATCATTTGTTTCGCATGGATTTGAAGCTAACTCGCATGCCTCGCTTCCAGTTGGAGCTAAGTCATTTATATCTCTAGTACTTGAAGCTAAACCATTTGTTTCGCATGGATTTGAAGCTAATCCTTCTACTTCGCGTTGCTTTGAATATAAATCATGTGTTTTCGCATGAATGTGAAGCTAACTCGTTTGTCTCGCTTCCAGTTGAAGCTATATCATTTATATCGCAAGTACTTGGAGCTAAATCATTTGTTTCGCATGTATTTGAAGCTAAACCTTCTACTTCGCATTGATTTGAAGCTAAATCGTGTGTTTCGAATGACTGTGAAGCTAACTCGTTTGTTTCTCATGCATTTGAAGATATATCGTTTATATCGCAAGTATTTGAAGCAAAATCATTTGTTTCGCATGGATTTGAAGCTAAATCTTCTACCTCGCATTGATTTGAGGCTAAATCATGTGTTTCGAATTAATGTGAAGCTAACTCGTTTGTTTCGCATGGATTAGAAGCTAACTCGCTTGTTTCGCTTCCAGTTAAAGCTAAATCATTTATATCGCAAGTATTTGAAGGTAAATCATTTGTTTCGCATGGATTTGAAGCTAAACCTTCTACTTCGCATTGATTTGAAGCTAAATCATGTGTTTCGAATGACTGTGAAGCTAACTCGTTTGTTTCGCATGAATTTGAAGCTATATCGTTTTTTATCGCAAGTATTTGAAGCTAAATCATTTGTTTCGCATGGATTTGAAGCTAAAACTTCTACTCGGCATTGATTTGAATATAAATCTCGTGTTTTGCATGGATTTGAATCTAACTTGTTTGTTTCGCATGCAGTTGAATCTAAATCATTTATATCGCAAGTATTTGAAGGTAAATCATTTGTTTCGCATGGATTTGAAGCTAAACCTTCTACTTCGCATTGATTTGAAGCTAAATCATGTGTTTCGAATGACTGTGAAGCTAACTCGTTTGTTTCGCATGCATTTGAAGATATATCGTTTATATCGCAAGTCTTTGAAGCTAAATCATTTGTGTCGCATGGATTTGAAGCTAAATCTTCTACCTCGCATTGATTTGAGGCTAAATCATGTGTTTCGGATTAATGTGAAGCTAACTCGTTTGTTTCGCATGGATTAGAAGCTAACTCGCTTGTTTCGCTTCCAGTTAAAGCTAAATCATTTATATCGCAAGTAATTGAAGCAAAATCTTTCGTTTCGCATGGATTTGAAGCTAAACCTTCTACTTCGCATTGATTTGAAGCTAAATCATGTGTTTCGAATGACTGTGAAGCTAACTCGTTTGTTTCGCATGCATTTGAATCTATATCGTTTATATCGCAAGTATTTGAAGGCAAATCATTTGTTTCGCAAGGATTTGAAGCTAAAACTTTTACTCCGCATTGATTTAAATCTAAATCTCTTTTCTCGCATGGATTTGATTCTAACTTGTTTTTTTCGCATGCAGTTGAATCTAAACCATTTATATCGCAAGTATTTGAAGCTAAATCATTTGTTTCGCGTGGATTTGAAGCCAAAGCTTTTACGTCGCATTGATTTGTAGCTAAATCATGTGTTTTCGCATGAATGTGAAGCTAACTCGTTTGTCTCGCTTCCAGTTGAAGCTAAATCATTTATATCGCAAGTACTTGAAGCTAAATCATTTCTTTCGCATGGATTTGAAGCTAACTCGCATGTCTCGCTTCCAGTTGGAGCTAAATCATTTATATCGCAAGTATTTGAAAGTAAATCACTTGTTTCGCATGGATTTGAAGGTAAACCTTCTACTTCGCATTGCTTGGAAGATAAATCATGTGTTTCGCGTGGATTTGAATCTAACTCGATTGTTTCGCTTCCAGTTGAAGCTAAATCATTCATATCGCTAGTATTTGAAGGTAAATCATTTGTTTCGCATGGATTAGAAGCTAACTCGCATGTCTCGCTTCCAGTTGAAGCTAAATCATTTGTTTCGCATGGATTTGAAGCTAAACCTTCTACTTCGCATTGATTTGAAGCTAAATCATGTGTTTCGAATTAATGTGAAGCTAACTCGTTTTTTTCGCATGCATTTGAAGATATATCGTTTATATCGCAAGTATTTAAAGCTAAATCAATTGTGTCGCATGGATTTGAAGCTAAACCTTCTACTGCGCAATGCAAGGAAGATAAATCACGTGTTTCGCGTGGATTTGAAGCTAACTCGTTTGTTTCGCATGCAGTTGAATCTAAATCATTTATATCGCAAGTATTTGAAGCTAAATTATTTGTTTCGCTTGGATATGAAGCTAAACTTTCTACTTCGCATTGATTTGAATCTAAATCATGTGTTTCGAATGAATGCGAATCTAAGTTGTTTGTTTCGCATGGAGTTGCATCTAAATCATTTATATCGCAAGTATTTGAAGCTAAATCATTTGTTTCGCATGGATTTGAAGCCAAAGCTTTTACCTCGCATTGATTTGAAGCTAAATCATGTGTTTCGAATGACTGTGAAGCTAACTCGTTTGTTTCGCATGAATTTGAAGCTATATCGTTTATATCGCAAGTATTTGAAGCTAAATCATTTGTTTCGCAAGGATTTGAAGCTAAAACTTCTACTCCGCATAGATTTTAAATCTAAATCTCTTTTTTCGCATGGATTTGAATCTAACTTGTTTGTTTCGCAGGCAGTTGAATCTAAATCATTTATATCGCAAGTATTTGAAGCTAAATCATTTGTGTCGCATGGATTTGAAGCTAAATCTTCTACCTCGCATTGATTTGAGGCTAAATCATGTGTTTCGAATTAATGTGCAGCTAAGTTGTTCGTTTCGCATGCAGTTGAATCTAAATCATTTCTATCGCAAGTATTTGAAGCTAAATCATTTGTTTCGCATGGATTTGAAGCTAAACCTTCTACTTCGCATTGATTTGAAGATAAATCATGTGTTTCGAATGACTGTGAAGCTAACTCGTTTGTTTCGCATGAATTTGAAGCTATATCGTTTATATCGCAAGTATTTGAAGCTAAATCATTCGTTTCGCATGGATTAGTAGCTAACTCGCTTGTTCCGCTTCCAGTTAAAGCTATATCGTTTATATCGCAAGTATTTGAAGCTAAATCATTTGTTTCGCAGGGATTTAAAGCTAAAACTTCTACTCGGCATTGATTTAATTCCAAATCTCGTGTTTTGCACGGATTTGAATCTAACTTGTTTGTTTCGCATGCAGTTGAATCTAAATCATTTATATCCCAAGTATTTGAAGCAAAATCATTTGTTTCGCGTGGATTTGAAGATAAACCTTCTACTTCGCATTGATTTGAAGCTAAATCATGTGTTTCGAATGACTGTGAAGCTAACTCGTTTGTTTCGCATGAATTTGAAGCTATATCGTTTATATCGCAAGTATTTGAAACTAAATCATTTGTTTCGCAAGAGTTTGAAACTAAAACTTCTACTCCGCATTGATTTAAATCTAAATCTCTTTTTTCGCATGGATTTGAATCTAACTTGTTTGTTTCGCATGCAGTTGAATCTAAATAATTTATATCGCAAGTATTTGAAGCAAAATCATTTGTTTCGCATGGATTTGAAGCCAAAGCTTTTACGTCGCATTGATTTGTAGCTAAATCATGTGTTTTCGCATGAATGTGAAGCTAACTCGTTTGTCTCGCTTCCAGTTGAAGCTAAATCATTTATATCGCAAGTACTTGAAGCTAAATCATTTGTTTCGCATGGATTTGAAGCTAACTCGCATGTCTCGCTTCCAGTTGGAGCTAAATCATTTATATCGCAAGTATTTGAAGCTAAATCATTTGTGTCGCATGGATTTGAAGCTAAATCTTCTACCTCGCATTGATTTGAGGCTAAATCATGTGTTTCGAATTAATGTGCAGCTAAGTTGTTCGTTTCGCATGCAGTTGAATCTAAATCATTTCTATCGCAAGTATTTGAAGCTAAATCATTTGTTTCGCATGGATTTGAAGCCAAAGCTTTTACCTCGCATTGATTTGAAGCTAAATCATGTGTTTTCGCATGAATGTGAAGCTAACTCGTTTGTCTCGCTTCCAGTTGAAGCTAAATCATTTATATCGCAAGTACTTGAAGCTAAATCATTTGTTTCGCCTGGATTTGAAGCTAACTCGCATGTCTCGATTCCAGTTGGAGCTAAGTCATTTATATCGCTAGTACTTGAAGCTAAGCCATTTGTTTCGCATGGATTTGAAGCTAACTAGCATGTTCCGCTTCCAGTTGGTGCTAAATCATTTATATCGCTAGTATTTGAAGGTAAATCATTTGTTTCGCATGGATTTGAAGCTAAACCTCCTACTTCGCATTGATTTGAAGATAAATCATGTGTTTCGAATGACTGTGAAGCTAACTCGTTTGTTTCGCATGAATTTGAAGCTATATCGTTTATATCGCAAGTATTTGAAGCTAAATCATTTGTTTCGCAAGGATTTGAAGCTAAAACTTCTACTCCGCATTGATTTTAAATCTAAATCTCTTTTTTCGCATGGATTTGAATCTAACTTGTTTGTTTCGCAGGCAGTTGAATCTAAATCATTTATATCGCAAGTATTTGAAGCAAAATCATTTGTTTCGCTTTTACCTCGCATTGATTTGAAGCTAAATCATGTGTTTTCGAATGAATGTGAAGCTAACTCGCTTGTATCGCTTCCAGTTAAAGCTAAATCATTTATATCGCTAGTACTTGAAGCTAAACCATTTGTTTCGCATGGATTTGAAGCTAATCCTTCTACTTCGCGTTGCTTTGAATATAAATCATGTGTTTTCGCATGAATGTGAAGCTAACTCGTTTGTCTCGCTTCCAGTTGAAGCTAAATCATTTATATCGCAAGTACTTGGAGCTAAATCATTTGTTTCGCATGGATTTGAAGCTAAACCTTCTACTTCGCATTGATTTGAAGCTAAACGGTGTGTTTCGAATGACTGTGAAGCTAGCTCGTTTGTTTCTCATGCATTTGAAGATATATCGTTTATATCGCAAGTATTTGAAGCAAAATCATTTGTTTCGCATGGATTTGAAGCTAAATCTTCTACCTCGCATTGATTTGAGGCTAAATCATGTGTTTCGAATTAATGTGAAGCTAACTCGTTTGTTTCGCATGGATTAGAAGCTAACTGGCTTGTTTCGCTTCCAGTTAAAGCTAAATCATTTATATCGCAAGTATTTGAAGGTAAATCATTTGTATCGCATTGATTTGAAGCTAAACCTTCTACTTCGCATTGATTTGAAGCTAAATCATGTGTTTCGAATGACTGTGAAGCTAACTCGTTTGTTTCGCATGAATTTGAAGCTATATCGTTTATATCGCAAGTATTTGAAGCTAAATCATTTGTTTCGCAAGGATTTGAAGCTAAAACTTCTACTCCGCATAGATTTTAAATCTAAATCTCTTTTTTCGCATGGATTTGAATCTAACTTGTTTGTTTCGCAGGCAGTTGAATCTAAATCATTTATATCGCAAGTATTTGAAGCTAAATCATTTGTGTCGCATGGATTTGAAGCTAAATCTTCTACCTCGCATTGATTTGAGGCTAAATCATGTGTTTCGAATTAATGTGCAGCTAAGTTGTTCGTTTCGCATGCAGTTGAATCTAAATCATTTCTATCGCAAGTATTTGAAGCTAAATCATTTGTTTCGCATGGATTTGAAGCCAAAGCTTTTACCTCGCATTGATTTGAAGCTAAATCATGTGTTTTCGCATGAATGTGAAGCTAACTCGTTTGTCTCGCTTCCAGTTCAAGCTAAATCATTTATATCGCAAGTACTTGAAGCTAAATCATTTGTTTCGCCTGGATTTGAAGCTAACTCGCATGTCTCGATTCCAGTTGGAGCTAAGTCATTTATATCGCTAGTACTTGAAGCTAAGCCATTTGTTTCGCATGGATTTGAAGCTAACTAGCATGTTCCGCTTCCAGTTGGTGCTAAATCATTTATATCGCTAGTATTTGAAGGTAAATCATTTGTTTCGCATGGATTTGAAGCTAAACCTTCTACTTCGCATTGATTTGAAGATAAATCATGTGTTTCGAATGACTGTGAAGCTAACTCGTTTGTTTCGCATGAATTTGAAGCTATATCGTTTATATCGCAAGTATTTGAAGCTAAATCATTCGTTTCGCATGAATTAGTAGCTAACTCGCTTGTTCCGCTTCCAGTTAAAGCTATATCGTTTATATCGCAAGTATTTGAAGCAAAATCATTTGTTTCGCGTGGATTTGAAGATAAACCTTCTACTTCGAAATTGATTTGAAGCTAAATCATGTGTTTCGAATGACTGTGAAGCTAACTCGTTTGTTTCGCATGAATTTGAAGCTATATCGTTTATATCGCAAGTATTTGAAACTAAATCATTTGTTTCGCAAGAGTTTGAAACTAAAACTTCTACTCCGCATTGATTTAAATCTAAATCTCTTTTTTCGCATGGATTTGAATCTAACTTGTTTGTTTCGCATGCAGTTGAATCTAAATAATTTATATCGCAAGTATTTGAAGCAAAATCATTTGTTTCGCATGGATTTGAAGCCAAAGCTTTTACGTCGCATTGATTTGTAGCTAAATCATGTGTTTTCGCATGAATGTGAAGCTAACTCGTTTGTCTCGCTTCCAGTTGAAGCTAAATCATTTATATCGCAAGTACTTGAAGCTAAATCATTTGTTTCGCATGGATTTGAAGCTAACTCGCATGTCTCGCTTCCAGTTGGAGCTAAATCATTTATATCGCAAGTATTTGAAGCTAAATCATTTGTGTCGCATGGATTTGAAGCTAAATCTTCTACCTCGCATTGATTTGAGGCTAAATCATGTGTTTCGAATTAATGTGCAGCTAAGTTGTTCGTTTCGCATGCAGTTGAATCTAAATCATTTCTATCGCAAGTATTTGAAGCTAAATCATTTGTTTCGCATGGATTTGAAGCCAAAGCTTTTACCTCGCATTGATTTGAAGCTAAATCATGTGTTTTCGCATGAATGTGAAGCTAACTCGTTTGTCTCGCTTCCAGTTGAAGCTAAATCATTTATATCGCAAGTACTTGAAGCTAAATCATTTGTTTCGCCTGGATTTGAAGCTAACTCGCATGTCTCGATTCCAGTTGGAGCTAAGTCATTTATATCGCTAGTACTTGAAGCTAAGCCATTTGTTTCGCATGGATTTGAAGCTAACTAGCATGTTCCGCTTCCAGTTGGTGCTAAATCATTTATATCGCTAGTATTTGAAGGTAAATCATTTGTTTCGCATGGATTTGAAGCTAAACCTCCTACTTCGCATTGATTTGAAGATAAATCATGTGTTTCGAATGACTGTGAAGCTAACTCGTTTGTTTCGCATGAATTTGAAGCTATATCGTTTATATCGCAAGTATTTGAAGCTAAATCATTTGTTTCGCAAGGATTTGAAGCTAAAACTTCTACTCCGCATTGATTTTAAATCTAAATCTCTTTTTTCGCATGGATTTGAATCTAACTTGTTTGTTTCGCAGGCAGTTGAATCTAAATCATTTATATCGCAAGTATTTGAAGCAAAATCATTTGTTTCGCTTTTACCTCGCATTGATTTGAAGCTAAATCATGTGTTTTCGAATGAATGTGAAGCTAACTCGCTTGTATCGCTTCCAGTTAAAGCTAAATCACTTATATCGCTAGTACTTGAAGCTAAACCATTTGTTTCGCATGGATTTGAAGCTAATCCTTCTACTTCGCGTTGCTTTGAATATAAATCATGTGTTTTCGCATGAATGTGAAGCTAACTCGTTTGTCTCGCTTCCAGTTGAAGCTAAATCATTTATATCGCAAGTACTTGGATCTAAATCATTTGTTTCGCATGGATTTGAAGCTAAACCTTCTACTTCGCATTGATTTGAAGCTAAACGGTGTGTTTCGAATGACTGTGAAGCTAGCTCGTTTGTTTCTCATGCATTTGAAGATATATCGTTTATATCGCAAGTATTTGAAGCAAAATCATTTGTTTCGCATGGATTTGAAGCTAAATCTTCTACCTCGCATTGATTTGAGGCTAAATCATGTGTTTCGAATTAATGTGAAGCTAACTCGTTTGTTTCGCATGGATTAGAAGCTAACTGGCTTGTTTCGCTTCCAGTTAAAGCTAAATCATTTATATCGCAAGTATTTGAAGGTAAATCATTTGTATCGCATTGATTTGAAGCTAAACCTTCTACTTCGCATTGATTTGAAGCTAAATCATGTGTTTCGAATGACTGTGAAGCTAACTCGTTTGTTTCGCATGAATTTGAAGCTATATCGTTTATATCGCAAGTATTTGAAGCTAAATCATTTGTTTCGCAAGGATTTGAAGCTAAAACTTCTACTCCGCATAGATTTTAAATCTAAATCTCTTTTTTCGCATGGATTTGAATCTAACTTGTTTGTTTCGCAGGCAGTTGAATCTAAATCATTTATATCGCAAGTATTTGAAGCTAAATCATTTGTGTCGCATGGATTTGAAGCTAAATCTTCTACCTCGCATTGATTTGAGGCTAAATCATGTGTTTCGAATTAATGTGCAGCTAAGTTGTTCGTTTCGCATGCAGTTGAATCTAAATCATTTCTATCGCAAGTATTTGAAGCTAAATCATTTGTTTCGCATGGATTTGAAGCCAAAGCTTTTACCTCGCATTGATTTGAAGCTAAATCATGTGTTTTCGCATGAATGTGAAGCTAACTCGTTTGTCTCGCTTCCAGTTCAAGCTAAATCATTTATATCGCAAGTACTTGAAGCTAAATCATTTGTTTCGCCTGGATTTGAAGCTAACTCGCATGTCTCGATTCCAGTTGGAGCTAAGTCATTTATATCGCTAGTACTTGAAGCTAAGCCATTTGTTTCGCATGGATTTGAAGCTAACTAGCATGTTCCGCTTCCAGTTGGTGCTAAATCATTTATTTCGCTAGTATTTGAAGGTAAATCATTTGTTTCGCATGGATTTGAAGCTAAACCTTCTACTTCGCATTGATTTGAAGATAAATCATGTGTTTCGAATGACTGTGAAGCTAACTCGTTTGTTTCGCATGAATTTGAAGCTATATCGTTTATATCGCAAGTATTTGAAGCTAAATCATTCGTTTCGCATGAATTAGTAGCTAACTCGCTTGTTCCGCTTCCAGTTAAAGCTATATCGTTTATATCGCAAGTATTTGAAGCTAAATCATTTGTTTCGCAGGGATTTAAAGCTAAAACTTCTACTCGGCATTGATTTAATTCCAAATCTCGTGTTTTGCACGGATTTGAATCTAACTTGTTTGTTTCGCATGCAGTTGAATCTAAATCATTTATATCCCAAGTATTTGAAGCAAAATCATTTGTTTCGCTTGGATTTGAAGATAAACCTTCTACTTCGCATTGATTTGAAGCTAAATCATGTGTTTCGAATGACTGTGAAGCTAACTCGTTTGTTTCGCATGAATTTGAAGCTATATCGTTTATATCGCAAGTATTTGAAACTAAATCATTTGTTTCGCAAGAGTTTGAAACTAAAACTTCTACTCCGCATTGATTTAAATCTAAATCTCTTTTTTCGCATGGATTTGAATCTAACTTGTTTGTTTCGCATGCAGTTGAATCTAAATAATTTATATCGCAAGTATTTGAAGCAAAATCATTTGTTTCGCATGGATTTGAAGCCAAAGCTTTTACGTCGCATTGATTTGTAGCTAAATCATGTGTTTTCGCATGAATGTGAAGCTAACTCGTTTGTCTCGCTTCCAGTTGAAGCTAAATCATTTATATCGCAAGTACTTGAAGCTAAATCGTTTGTTTCGCATGGATTTGAAGCTAACTCGCATGTCTCGCTTCCAGTTGGAGCTAAATCATTTATATCGCAAGTATTTGAAGCTAAATCATTTGTGTCGCATGGATTTGAAGCTAAATCTTCTACCTCGCATTGATTTGAGGCTAAATCATGTGTTTCGAATTAATGTGCAGCTAAGTTGTTCGTTTCGCATGCAGTTGAATCTAAATCATTTCTATCGCAAGTATTTGAAGCTAAATCATTTGTTTCGCATGGATTTGAAGCCAAAGCTTTTACCTCGCATTGATTTGAAGCTAAATCATGTGTTTTCGCATGAATGTGAAGCTAACTCGTTTGTCTCGCTTCCAGTTGAAGCTAAATCATTTATATCGCAAGTACTTGAAGCTAAATCATTTGTTTCGCCTGGATTTGAAGCTAACTCGCATGTCTCGATTCCAGTTGGAGCTAAGTCATTTATATCGCTAGTACTTGAAGCTAAGCCATTTGTTTCGCATGGATTTGAAGCTAACTAGCATGTTCCGCTTCCAGTTGGTGCTAAATCATTTATATCGCTAGTATTTGAAGGTAAATCATTTGTTTCGCATGGATTTGAAGCTAAACCTTCTACTTCGCATTGATTTGAAGATAAATCATGTGTTTCGAATGACTGTGAAGCTAACTCGTTTGTTTCGCATGAATTTGAAGCTATATCGTTTATATCGCAAGTATTTGAAGCTAAATCATTTGTTTCGCAAGGATTTGAAGCTAAAACTTCTACTCCGCATGGATTTTAAATCTAAATCTCTTTTTTCGCATGGATTTGAATCTAACTTGTTTGTTTCGCAGGCAGTTGAATCTAAATCATTTATATCGCAAGTATTTGAAGCAAAATCATTTGTTTTGCTTTTACCTCGCATTGATTTGAAGCTAAATCATGTGTTTTCGAATGAATGTGAAGCTAACTCGCTTGTATCGCTTCCAGTTAAAGCTAAATCATTTATATCGCTAGTACTTGAAGCTAAACCATTTGTTTCGCATGGATTTGAAGCTAATCCTTCTACTTCGCGTTGCTTTGAATATAAATCATGTGTTTTCGCATGAATGTGAAGCTAACTCGTTTGTCTCGCTTCCAGTTGAAGCTAAATCATTTATATCGCAAGTACTTGGAGCTAAATCATTTGTTTCGCATGGATTTGAAGCTAAACCTTCTACTTCGCATTGATTTGAAGCTAAACGGTGTGTTTCGAATGACTGTGAAGCTAACTCGTTTGTTTCTCATGCATTTGAAGATATATCGTTTATATCGCAAGTATTTGAAGCAAAATCATTTGTTTCGCATGGATTTGAAGCTAAATCTTCTACCTCGCATTGATTTGAGGCTAAATCATGTGTTTCGAATTAATGTGAAGCTAACTCGTTTGTTTCGCATGGATTAGAAGCTAACTCGCTTGTTTCGCTTCCAGTTAAAGCTAAATCATTTATATCGCAAGTATTTGAAGGTAAATCATTTGTTTCGCATGGATTAGAAGCTAACTCGCTTGTTTCACTTCCAGTTGAAGCTAAATCATTTATATCGCAAGTATTTGAAGTTAAATCATTTGTTTCGCATGGATTTGAAGTTAAATCTTCTACTTCGCATGGATTTGAAGCTAAATCATGTGTTTCGAATTAATGTGAAGCTAACTCGTTTGTTTCGGATGCATTTGAAGCTATATCGATTATATCGCAAGTACTTGAAGCTAAATCATTTTTTCGCATGGATTAGAAGTTAACTCGCTTGTTTCGCTTCCACTTGAAGCTAAATCATTTATATCGCAAGTATTTGAAGCTAAATCATTTGTTTCGCATGGATTTGAAGCTAACTCGCATGTCTCGCTTCCAGTTGGAGCTAAATCATTTATATCGCAAGTATTTGAAAGTAAATCACTTGTTTCGCATGGATTTGAAGGTAAACCTTCTACTTCGCATTGCTTGGAAGATAAATCATGTGTTTCGCGTGGATTTGAATCTAACTCGATTGTTTCGCTTCCAGTTGAAGCTAAATCATTTATATCGCTAGTATTTGAAGCTAAATCATTTGTTTCGCATGGATTTGAAGCTAAACCTTCTACCTCGCACTGATTTGAAGCTTTGCCATGTGTTTCGCGTGGATTTAAAATCTAACTCGATTGTTTCGCATGCAGTTGAAGCTAAGTCATTTATATCGCAAGTATTTGAAGCTAAATCATTTGTTTCGCATGGATTTGAAGTTAAATCTTCTACTTCGCATGGATTTGAAGCTAAATCATGTGTTTCGAATTAATGTGAAGCTAACTCGTTTGTTTCGCATGCATTTGAAGCTATATCGATTATATCGCAAGTACTTGAATCTAAATCATTTTTTCGCATGGATTAGAAGTTAACTCGCTTGTTTCGCTTCCACTTGAAGCTAAATCATTTATATCGCAAGTATTTGAAGCTAAATCATTTGTTTCGCATGGATTTGAAGCTAACTCGCATGTCTCGCTTCCAGTTGGAGCTAAATCATTTATATCGCAAGTATTTGAAAGTAAATCACTTGTTTCGCATGGATTTGAAGGTAAACCTTCTACTTCGCATTGCTTGGAAGATAAATCATGTGTTTCGCGTGGATTTGAATCTAACTCGATTGTTTCGCTTCCAGTTGAAGCTAAATCATTTATATCGCTAGCATTTGAAGCTAAATCATTTGTTTCGCATGGATTTGAAGCTAAAACTTCTACTCCGCATTGATTTTAAATCTAAATCTCTTTTTTCGCATGGATTTGAATCTAACTTGTTTGTTTCGCATGAAGTTGAATCTAAATCATTTATATCGCAAGTATTTGACGCAAAATCATTTGTTTCGCTTGGATTTGAAGCTAAATCTTCTACTTCGCATTGATTTGAAGCTAAATCATGTGTTTCGAATGAATGTGTATCTAAGTTGTTTGTTTCGCATGCAGTTGAATCTAAATAATTTATATCGCAAGTATTTGAAGCTAAATCATTTGTTTCGCATGCATTTGAAGCCAAAGCTTTTACCTCGCATTGATTTGAAGCTAAAACATGTGTTTTCGCATGAATGTGAAGCTAACTCGTTTGTCTCGCTTCCAGTTGAAGCTAAATCATTTATATCGCAAGTACTTGAAGCTAAATCATATGTTTCGCATGGATTTGAAGCTAACTCGCATGTCTCGCTTCCAGTTGGAGCTAAGTCATTTATATCGCTAGTACTTGAAGCTAAACCATTTGTTTCGCATGGATTTGAAGCTAATCCTTCTACTTCGCGTTGCTTTGAATATAAATCATGTGTTTTCGCATGAATGGGAAGCTAACTCGTTTGTCTCGCTTCCAGTTGAAGCTAAATCATTTATATCGCAAGTACTTGAAGCTAAATCATTTGTTTCGCATGGATTTGAAGCTAAACCTTCTACTTCGCATTGATTTGAAGCTAAATCATGTGTTTCGAATGACTGTGAAGCTAACTCGTTTGTTTCGCATGGATTAGAAGCTAACTCGCTTGTTTCGCTTCCAGTTAAAGCTAAATCATTTATATCGCAAGTATTTGAAGGTAAATCATTTGTTTCGCATGGATTTGAAGCTAAACCTTCTACTTCGCATTGATTTGAAGCTAAATCATGTGTTTCGAATGACTGTGAAGCTAACTCGTTTGTTTCGCATTTATTTGAAGCTAAAACTTCTACTCGGCATTGATTTGAATATAAATCTCGTGTTTTGCATGGATTTGAATCTAACTTGTTCGTTTCGCATGCAGTTGAATCTAAATCATTTATATCGCAAGTATTTGAAGCAAAATCATTTGTTTGTCTTGGATTTGAAGCTAAACCTTCTATTTCGCATTGATTTGAAGCTAAATCATGTGTTTCGAATGAATGTGAAGCTAACTCGTTTGTTTCGCATGCATTTGAAGCTATATCGTTTATATCGCAAGTACTTGAAGCCAAATCATTTGTTTCGCATGGATTTGAAGCTAACTCGCATGTTTCGCTTCCAGTTGGTGCTAAATCATTTATATCGCTAGTATTTGAAACTAAATCATTTGTTTCGCATGGATTTGAAGCTAAACCTTCTTCTTCGCATTGGTTTGAAGATAAATCATGTGTTTCGAATGACTGTGAAGCTAACTCGTTTGTTTCGCATGCATTTGAATCTATATCGTTTATATCGCAAGTATTTGAAGCCAAATCATTTGTTTCGCAAGGATTTGAAGCTAAAACTTCTACTCCGCATTGATTTAAATCTAAATCTCTTTTCTCGCATGGATTTGAATCTAACTTGTTTTTTTCGCATGCAGTTGAATCTAAATCATATAAATCGCAAGTATTTGAAGCAAAATCATTTGTTTCGCTTGGATTTGAAGCTAAATCTTCTACTTCGCATTTATTTGAAGCTAAATCATGTGTTTCGAATGATTGTGAATCTAAGTTGTTTGTTTCGCATGCAGTTGAATCTAATCCATTTATATCGCAAGTATTTGAAGCTAAATCATTTGTTTCGCATGGATTTGAAGCCAAAGCTTTTACGTCGCATTGATTTGTAGCTAAATCATGTGTTTTCGCATGAATGTGAAGCTAACTCGTTTGTCTCGCTTTCAGTTGAAGCTAAATCATTTATATCGCAAGTTCTTGAAGCTAAATCATTTGTTTGGCATGGATTTGAAGCTAACTCGCATGTCTCGCTTCCAGTTGGAGCTAAATCATTTATATCGCAAGTATTTGAAAGCAAATCATTTGTTTCGCATGGATTTGAAGCTAAACCTTCTACCTCGCACTGATTTGAAGCTTTGTCATGTGTTTCGCGTGGATTTAAAATCTAACTCGATTGTTTCGCATGCAGTTGAAGCTAAGTCATTTATATCGCAAGTATTTGAAGCAAAATCATTTGTTTCGCATGGATTTGAAGCTAAATCTTCTACCTCGCATTGATTTGAGGCTAAATCATGTGTTTCGAATTAATGTGAAGCTAACTCGTTTGTTTCGCATGGATTAGAAGCTAACTCGCTTGTTTCGCTTCCAGTTAAAGCTAAATCATTTATATCGCAAGTATTTGAAGGTAAATCATTTGTTTCGCATGGATTTGAAGCTAAACCTTCTACTTCGCATTGATTTGAAGCTAAATCATGTGTTTCGAATGACTGTGAAGCTAACTCGTTTGTTTCGCATGAATTTGAAGCTATATCGTTTTTTATCGCAAGTATTTGAAGCTAAATCATTTGTTTCGCATGGATTTGAAGCTAAAACTTCTACTCGGCATTGATTTGAATATAAATCTCTTGTTTTGCATGGATTTGAATCTAACTTGTTTGTTTCGCATGCAGTTGAATCTAAATCATTTATATCGCAAGTATTTGAAGGTAAATCATTTGTTTCGCATGGATTTGAAGCTAAACCTTCTACTTCGCATTGATTTGAAGCTAAATCATGTGTTTCGAATGACTGTGAAGCTAACTCGTTTGTTTCGCATGCATTTGAAGATATATCGTTTATATCGCAAGTCTTTGAAGCTAAATCATTTGTGTCGCATGGATTTGAAGCTAAATCTTCTACCTCGCATTGATTTGAGGCTAAATCATGTGTTTCGGATTAATGTGAAGCTAACTCGTTTGTTTCGCATGGATTAGAAGCTAACTCGCTTGTTTCGCTTCCAGTTAAAGCTAAATCATTTATATCGCAAGTAATTGAAGCAAAATCTTTCGTTTCGCATGGATTTGAAGCTAAACCTTCTACTTCGCATTGATTTGTAGCTAAATCATGTGTTTCGAATGACTGTGAAGCTAACTCGTTTGTTTCGCATGCATTTGAATCTATATCGTTTATATCGCAAGTATTTGAAGGCAAATCATTTGTTTCGCAAGGATTTGAAGCTAAAACTTTTACTCCGCATTGATTTAAATCTAAATCTCTTTTCTCGCATGGATTTGATTCTAACTTGTTTTTTTCGCATGCAGTTGAATCTAAACCATTTATATCGCAGGAATTTGAAGCTAAATCATTTGTTTCGCATGGATTTGAAGCCAAAGCTTTTACGTCGCATTGATTTGTAGCTAAATCATGTGTTTTCGCATGAATGTGAAGCTAACTCGTTTGTCTCGCTTCCAGTTGAAGCTAAATCATTTATATCGCAAGTACTTGAAGCTAAATCATTTCTTTCGCATGGATTTGAAGCTAACTCGCATGTCTCGCTTCCAGTTGGAGCTAAATCATTTATATCGCAAGTATTTGAAAGTAAATCATTTGTTTCGCATGGATTTGAAGCTAAACCTTCTACTTCGCATTGCTTGGAAGATAAATCATGTGTTTCGCGTGGATTTGAATCTAACTCGATTGTTTCGCTTCCAGTTGAAGCTAAATCATTTATATCGCTAGTATTTGAAGCAAAATCATTTGTTTCGCGTGGATTTGAAGATAAATCTTCTACTTCGCATTGATTTGAAGCTAAATCATGTGTTTCGAATGACTGTGAAGCTAACTCGGTTGTTTCGCATGAATTTGAACCTATATCGTTTATATCGCAAGTATTTGAAACTAAATCATTTGTTTCGCAAGAGTTTGAAACTAAAACTTCTACTCCGCATTGATTTAAATCTAAATCTCTTTTTTCGCATGGATTTGAATCTAACTTGTTTGTTTCGCATGCAGTTGAATCTAAATAATTTATATCGCAAGTATTTGAAGCAAAATCATTTGTTTAGCTTGGATTTGAAGCTAAATCTTCTACTTCGCATTGATTTGAAGCTAAATCATGTGTTTCGAATGATTGTGAATCTAAGTTGTTTGTTTCGCATGCAGTTGAATCTAAACCATTTATATCGCAAGTATTTGAAGCTAAATCATTTGTTTCGCATGGATTTGAAGCCAAAGCTTTTACGTCGCATTGATTTGTAGCTAAATCATGTGTTTTCGCATGAATGTGAAGCTAACTCGTTTGTCTCGCTTCCAGTTGAAGATAAATCATTTATATCGCAAGTACTTGAAGCTAAATCATTTGTTTCGCATGGATTTGAAGCTAACTCGCATGTCTCGCTTCCAGTTGGAGCTAAATCATTTATATCGCAAGTATTTGAAAGTAAATCACTTGTTTCGCATGGATTTGAAGGTAAACCTTCTACTTCGCATTGCTTGGAAGATAAATCATGTGTTTCGCGTGGATTTGAATCTAACTCGATTGTTTCGCTTCCAGTTGAAGCTAAATCATTTATATCGCTAGTATTTGAAGCTAAATCATTTGTTTCGCATGGATTTGAAGCTAAACCTTCTACCTCGCACTGATTTGAAGCTTTGTCATGTGTTTCGCGTGGATTTAAAATCTAACTCGATTGTTTCGCATGCAGTTGAAGCTAAGTCATTTATATCGCAAGTATTTGAAGCTAAATCATTTGTTTCACATGGATTTGAAGCTAAATCTTCTACCTCGCATTGATTTGAGGCTAATTCATGTGTTTCGAATTAATGTGAAGCTAACTCGTTTGTTTCGCATGCATTTGAAGATATATCGTTTATATCGCAAGTATTTGAAGCTAAATCATTTGTGTCGCATGGATTTGAAACTAAATCTTCTACCTCGCATTGATTTGAGGCTAAATCATGTGTTTCGAATTAATGTGAAGCTAACTCGTTTGTTTCGCATGGATTAGAAGCTAACTCGCTTGTTTCGCTTCCAGTTAAAGCTAAATCATTTATATCGCAAGTATTTGAAGCTAAATCATTTGTTTCGCATGGATTTGAAGCTAAAACTTCTACTCGGCATTGATTTGAATATAAATCTCTTGTTTTGCATGGATTTGAATCTAACTTGTTTGTTTCGCATGCAGTTGAATCTAAATCATTTATATCGCAAGTATTTGAAGGTAAATCATTTGTTTCGCATGGATTTGAAGCTAAACCTTCTACTTCGCATTGATTTGAAGCTAAATCATGTGTTTCGAATGACTGTGAAGCTAACTCGTTTGTTTCGCATGCATTTGAAGATATATCGTTTATATCGCAAGTCTGTGAAGCTAAATCATTTGTGTCGCATGGATTTGAAGCTAAATCTTCTACCTCGCATTGATTTGAGGCTAAATCATGTGTTTCGGATTAATGTGAAGCTAACTCGTTTGTTTCGCATGGATTAGAAGCTAACTCGCTTGTTTCGCTTCCAGTTAAAGCTAAATCATTTATATCGCAAGTAATTGAAGCAAAATCTTTCGTTTCGCATGGATTTGAAGCTAAACCTTCTACTTCGCATTGATTTGTAGCTAAATCATGTGTTTCGAATGACTGTGAAGCTAACTCGTTTGTTTCGCATGCATTTGAATCTATATCGTTTATATCGCAAGTATTTGAAGGCAAATCATTTGTTTCGCAAGGATTTGAAGCTAAAACTTTTACTCCGCATTGATTTAAATCTAAATCTCTTTTCTCGCATGGATTTGATTCTAACTTGTTTTTTTCGCATGCAGTTGAATCTAAACCATTTATATCGCAGGAATTTGAAGCTAAATCATTTGTTTCGCATGGATTTGAAGCCAAAGCTTTTACGTCGCATTGATTTGTAGCTAAATCATGTGTTTTCGCATGAATGTGAAGCTAACTCGTTTGTCTCGCTTCCAGTTGAAGCTAAATCATTTATATCGCAAGTACTTGAAGCTAAATCATTTCTTTCGCATGGATTTGAAGCTAACTCGCATGTCTCGCTTCCAGTTGGAGCTAAATCATTTATATCGCAAGTATTTGAAAGTAAATCATTTGTTTCGCATGGATTTGAAGCTAAACCTTCTACTTCGCATTGCTTGGAAGATAAATCATGTGTTTCGCGTGGATTTGAATCTAACTCGATTGTTTCGCTTCCAGTTGAAGCTAAATCATTTATATCGCTAGTATTTGAAGCAAAATCATTTGTTTCGCGTGGATTTGAAGATAAATCTTCTACTTCGCATTGATTTGAAGCTAAATCATGTGTTTCGAATGACTGTGAAGCTAACTCGGTTGTTTCGCATGAATTTGAACCTATATCGTTTATATCGCAAGTATTTGAAACTAAATCATTTGTTTCGCAAGAGTTTGAAACTAAAACTTCTACTCCGCATTGATTTAAATCTAAATCTCTTTTTTCGCATGGATTTGAATCTAACTTGTTTGTTTCGCATGCAGTTGAATCTAAATAATTTATATCGCAAGTATTTGAAGCAAAATCATTTGTTTAGCTTGGATTTGAAGCTAAATCTTCTACTTCGCATTGATTTGAAGCTAAATCATGTGTTTCGAATGATTGTGAATCTAAGTTGTTTGTTTCGCATGCAGTTGAATCTAAACCATTTATATCGCAAGTATTTGAAGCTAAATCATTTGTTTCGCATGGATTTGAAGCCAAAGCTTTTACGTCGCATTGATTTGTAGCTAAATCATGTGTTTTCGCATGAATGTGAAGCTAACTCGTTTGTCTCGCTTCCAGTTGAAGATAAATCATTTATATCGCAAGTACTTGAAGCTAAATCATTTGTTTCGCATGGATTTGAAGCTAACTCGCATGTCTCGCTTCCAGTTGGAGCTAAATCATTTATATCGCAAGTATTTGAAAGTAAATCACTTGTTTCGCATGGATTTGAAGGTAAACCTTCTACTTCGCATTGCTTGGAAGATAAATCATGTGTTTCGCGTGGATTTGAATCTAACTCGATTGTTTCGCTTCCAGTTGAAGCTAAATCATTTATATCGCTAGTATTTGAAGCTAAATCATTTGTTTCGCATGGATTTGAAGCTAAACCTTCTACCTCGCACTGATTTGAAGCTTTGTCATGTGTTTCGCGTGGATTTAAAATCTAACTCGATTGTTTCGCATGCAGTTGAAGCTAAGTCATTTATATCGCAAGTATTTGAAGCTAAATCATTTGTTTCACATGGATTTGAAGCTAAATCTTCTACCTCGCATTGATTTGAGGCTAATTCATGTGTTTCGAATTAATGTGAAGCTAACTCGTTTGTTTCGCATGCATTTGAAGATATATCGTTTATATCGCAAGTATTTGAAGCTAAATCATTTGTGTCGCATGGATTTGAAACTAAATCTTCTACCTCGCATTGATTTGAGGCTAAATCATGTGTTTCGAATTAATGTGAAGCTAACTCGTTTGTTTCGCATGGATTAGAAGCTAACTCGCTTGTTTCGCTTCCAGTTAAAGCTAAATCATTTATATCGCAAGTATTTGAAGGTAAATCATTTGTTTCGCATGGATTTGAAGCTAAATCTTCTACCTCGCATTGATTTGAGGCTAAATCATGTGTTTCGAATTAATGTGAAGCTAACTCGTTTGTTTCGCATGGGTTAGAAGCTAACTCGCTTGTTTCGCTTCCAGTTGAAGCTAAATCATTTATATCACAAGTATTTGAAGGTAAATCATTTGTTTCGCATGGATTTGAAGCAAAACCTTCTACTTCGCATTGATTTGAAGCTAAATCATGTGTTTCGAATGACTGTGAAGCTAACTCGTTTGTTTCGCATGCATTTGAAGATATATCGTTTATATCCCAAGTATTTGAAGCTAAATCATTTGTTTTGCAAGGATTTGAAGCTAAAACTTCTACTCCGCATTGATTTTAAATCTAAATCTCTTTTTTCGCATGGATTTGAATCTAACTTGTTTGTTTCGCATGAAGTTGAATCTAAATCATTTATATCGCAAGTATTTGACGCAAAATCATTTGTTTCGCTTGGATTTGAAGCTAAATCTTCTACTTCGCATTGATTTGAAGCTAAATCATGTGTTTCGAATGAATGTGTATCTAAGTTGTTTGTTTCGCATGCAGTTGAATCTAAATAATTTATATCGCAAGTATTTGAAGCTAAATCATTTGTTTCGCATGCATTTGAAGCCAAAGCTTTTACCTCGCATTGATTTGAAGCTAAAACATGTGTTTTCGCATGAATGTGAAGCTAACTCGTTTGTCTCGCTTCCAGTTGAAGCTAAATCATTTATATCGCAAGTACTTGAAGCTAAATCATTTGTTTCGCATGGATTTGAAGCTAACTCGCATGTCTCGCTTCCAGTTGGAGCTAAGTCATTTATATCGCTAGTACTTGAAGCTAAACCATTTGTTTCGCATGGATTTGAAGCTAATCCTTCTACTTCGCGTTGCTTTGAATATAAATCATGTGTTTTCGCATGAATGGGAAGCTAACTCGTTTGTCTCGTTTCCAGTTGATGCTAAATCATTTATATCGCAAGTTCTTGAAGCTAAATCATTTGTTTCGCATGGATTTGAAGCTAAACCTTCTACTTCGCATTGATTTGAAGCTAAATCATGTGTTTCGAATGACTGTGAAGCTAACTCGTTTGTTTCGCATTTATTTGAAGCTAAAACTTCTACTCGGCATTGATTTGAATATAAATCTCGTGTTTTGCATGGATTTGAATCTAACTTGTTTGTTTCGCATGCAGTTGAATCTAAATCATTTATATCGCAAGTATTTGAAGCAAAATCATTTGTTTGTCTTGGATTTGAAGCTAAACCTTCTATTTCGCATTGATTTGAATCTAAATCATGTGTTTCGAATGAATGTGAAGCTAACTCGTTTGTTTCGCATGCATTTGAAGCTATATCGTTTATATCGCAAGTACTTGAAGCCAAATCATCTGTTTCGCATGGATTTGAAGCTAACTCGCATGTTTCGCTTCCAGTTGGTGCTAAATCATTTATATCGCTAGTATTTGAAACTAAATCATTTGTTTCGCATGGATTTGAAGCTAAACCTTCTTCTTCGCATTGGTTTGAAGATAAATCATGTGTTTCGAATGACTGTGAAGCTAACTCGTTTGTTTCGCATGCATTTGAATCTATATCGTTTATATCGCAAGTATTTGAAGCCAAATCATTTGTTTCGCAAGGATTTGAAGCTAAAACTTCTACTCCGCATTGATTTAAATCTAAATCTCTTTTCTCGCATGGATTTGAATCTAACTTGTTTTTTTCGCATGCAGTTGAATCTAAATCATATAAATCGCAAGTATTTGAAGCAAAATCATTTGTTTCGCTTGGATTTGAAGCTAAACCTTCTACCTCGCACTGATTTGAAGCTTTGTCATGTGTTTCGCGTGGATTTAAAATCTAACTCGATTGTTTCGCATGCAGTTGAAGCTAAGTCATTTATATCGCAAGTATTTGAAGCTAAATCATTTGTTTCACATGGATGTGAAGCTAAATCTTCTACTTCGCATTGATTTGAATATAAATCATGTGTTTCGAATGACTGTGAAGCTAACTCGTTTGTTTCGCATGCAATTTGAAGCTATAACGTTTATATCGCAAGTATTTGAAGCTAAATCATTTGTTTCGCATGGATTTGAAGCTAAAACTTCTACTCGGCATTGATTTGAATATAAATCTCGTGTTTTGCATGGATTTGAATCTAAGTTGTTTGTTTCGCATGCAGTTGAATCTAAATCATTTATATCGCAAGTAATTGAAGCAAAATCATTTGTTTGGCTTGGATTTGAAGCTAAACCTTCTTCTTCGCATTGATTTGAAGCTAAATCATGTGTTTCGAATGAATGTGAATCTAACTAGTTTCTTTCGTTTGGATTTGAAGCTAAACCTTCTATTTCGCATTGATTTGAAGCTAAATCATGTGTTTCGAATGAATGTGAAGCTAACTCGTTTGTTTCGCATGCATTTGAAGCTATATCGTTTATATCGCAAGTACTTGAAGCCAAATCATTTGTTTCGCATGGATTTGAAGCTAACTCGCATGTTTCACTTCCAGTTATAGCTAAAACATTTATATCGCAAGTATTTGAAGCTAAATCATTTGTTTCGCATGGATGTGAAGCTAAACGTTCTACTTCGCATTGATTTGAAGCTAAATCATGTGTTTCGAATGACTGTGAAGCTAAGTCGTTTGTTTCGCATGCATTTGAATCTATATCGTTTATATCGCAAGTATTTGAAGGCAAATCATTTGTTTCGCAAGGATTTGAAGCTAACTCGCATGTCTCGCTTCCAGTTGGAGCTAAATCATTTATATCGCAAGTATTTGAAAGCAAATCATTTGTTTCGCATGGATTTGAAGCTAAACCTTCTACCTCGCACTGATTTGAAGCTTTGTCATGTGTTTCGCGTGGATTTAAAATCTAACTCGATTGTTTCGCATGCAGTTGAAGCTAAGTCATTTATATCACAAGTATTTGAAGCTAAATCATTTGTTTCACATGGATGTCAAGCTAAATCTTCTACTTCGCATTGATTTGAAGATAAATCATGTGTTTCGAATGACTGTGAAGCTAACTCGTTTGTTTCGCATGCATTTGAAGCTATAACGTTTATATCGCAAGTATTTGAAGCTAAATCATTTGTTTCGCAAGGATTTGAAGCTAAAACTCCTACTCGGCATTGATTTGAATATAAATCTCGTGTTTTGCATGGATTTGAATCTAACTTGTTTGTTTCGCATGCAGTTGAATCTAAATCATTTATATCGCAAGTAATTGAAGCAAAATCATTCGTTTCGCATGGATTTGAAGCTAAACCTTCTACTTCGCATTGATTTGAAGCTAAATCATGTGTTTCGAATGACTGTGAAGCTAACTCGTTTGTTTCGCATGCATTTGAATCTATATCGTTTATATCGCAAGTTTTTGAAGGCAAATCATTTGTTTCGCAAGGTTTTGAAGCTAATACTTCTACTCCGCATTGATTTAAATCTAAATCTCTTTTCTCGCATGGATTTGATTCTAACTTGTTTTTTTCGCATGCAGTTGAATCTAAATCATTTATATCGCAAGTATTTGAAGCTAAACCTTCTACTTCGCATTGATTTGAAGCTAAATCATGTGTTTCGAATGATTGTGAATCTAAGTTGTTTGTTTCGCATGCAGTTGAATCTAAACCATTTATATCGCAAGTATTTGAAGCTAAATCATTTGTTTCGCAAGGATTTGAAGCTAAAACTTCTACTCGGCATTGATTTAATTCCAAATCTCGTGTTTTGCACGGATTTGAATCTAACTTGTTTGTTTCGCATGCAGTTGAATCTAAATCATTTATATCCCAAGTATTTGAAGCAAAATCATTTGTTTCGCGTGGATTCGAAGATAAACCTTCTACTTCGCATTGATTTGAAGCTAAATCATGTGTTTCGAATGACTGTGAAGCTAACTCGTTTGTTTCGCATGAATTTGAAGCTATATCGTTTATATCGCAAGTATTTGAAACTAAATCATTTGTTTCGCAAGAGTTTGAAACTAAAACTTCTACTCCGCATTGATTTAAATCTAAATCTCTTTTTTCGCATGGATTTGAATCTAACTTGTTTGTTTCGCATGCAGTTGAATCTAAATAATTTATATCGCAAGTATTTGAAGCAAAATCATTTGTTTAGCTTGGATTTGAAGCTAAATCTTCTACTTCGCATTGAATTGAAGCAAAATCATGTGTTTCAAATGAATGTGAATCTAAGCTGTTTGTTTCGCATGCAGTTGAATCTAAATCATTTATATCGCAAGTATTTGAAGCTAATTCATTTGTTTCGCATGAATTTGAAGTCAAAGCTTTTACCTCGCATTGATTTGAAGCTAAATCATGTGTTTTCGCATGAATGTGAAGCTAACTCGTTTGTCTCGCTTCCACTTGAAGCTAAATCATTTATATCGCAAGTACTTGAAGCTAAATAATTTTTTTCGCATGGATTTGAAGCTAACTCGCATGTCTCGCTTCCAATTGGAGCTAAGTCATTTATATCGCTAGTTCTTGAAGCTAAATCATTTGTTTCGCATGGATTTGAAGCTAATCCTTCTACTTCGCGTTGCTTTGAAGATAGATCATGTGTTTTCGCATGAATGTGAAGCTAACTCGTTTGTCTCGCTTCCAGTTGAAGCTAAATCATTTATATCGCAAGTACTTGAAGCTAAATCTTTTTTTCGTGTGGATTAGAAGCTAACTCGCTTGTTTCGCTTCCACTTGAAACTAAATCATTTATATCGCTAGTATTTGAAGGTAAATCATTTGTTTTGCATGGATTTGAAGTTAAACCTTCTACTTCGCATTGGTTTGAATATAAATCAAGTGTTTCGAATGACTGTGAAGCTAACTCGTTTGTTTCGCATGCATTTGAAGCTGTAACGTTTATGTCGCAAGTATTTGAAGCTAAATCATTTGTTTCGCGTGGATTTGAGGCTAAAACTTCTACTCGGCATTGATTTGAATATAAATCTCGTGTTTTGCATGGATTTGAATCTAACTTGTTTGTTTCGCATGCAGTTGAATCTAAATCATTTATATCGCAAGTATTTGAAGCAAAATCATTTGTTTGTCTTGGATTTGGAGCTAAACCTTCTATTTCGCATTGATTTGAAGCTAAATCATGTGTTTCGAATGAATGTGAAGCTAACTCGTTTGTTTCGCATGCATTTGAAGATATATCGTTTATATCGCAAGTATTTAAAGCTAAATCATTTGTGTCGCATGGATTTGAAGCTAAACCTTCTACTGCGCAATGCAAGGAAGATAAATCACGTGTTTCGCGTGGATTTGAAGCTAACTCGTTTGTTTCGCATGCAGTTGAATCTAAATCATTTATATCGCAAGTATTTGAAGCTAAATTATTTGTTTCGCTTGGATATGAAGCTAAACCTTCTACTTCGCATTGATTTGAAGCTAAATCATGTGTTTCGAATTATTGTGAAGCTAACTCGTTTGTTTCGCATGGATTAGAAGCTAACTCGCTTGTTTCGCTTCCAGTTAAAGCTAAATCATTTATATCGCAAGTATTTGAAGGTAAATCATTTGTTTCGCATGGATTTGAAGCTAAATCTTCTACCTCGCATTGATTTGAGGCTAAATCATGTGTTTCGAATTAATGTGAAGCTAACTCGTTTGTTTCGCATGGATTAGAAGCTAACTCGCTTGTTTCGCTTCCAGTTAAAGCTAAATCATTTATATCGCAAGTATTTGAAGGTAAATCATTTGTTTCGCATGGATTTGAAGCTAAACCTTCTACTTCGCATTGATTTGAAGCTAAATCATGTGTTTCGAATGACTGTGAAGCTATCTCGTTTGTTTCGCATGCATTTGAAGATATATCGTTTATATCCCAAGTATTTGAAGCTAAATCATTTGTTTCGCAAGGATTTGAAGCTAAAACTTCTACTCCGCATTGATTTTAAATCTAAATCTCTTTTTTCGCATGGATTTGAATCTAACTTGTTTGTTTCGCATGCAGTTGAATCTAAATCATTTATATCGCAAGTATTTGACGCAAAATCATTTGTTTCGCTTGGATTTGAAGCTAAATCTTCTACTTCGCATTGAATTGAAGCTAAATCATGTGTTTCGAATGAATGTGTATCTAAGTTGTTTGTTTTGCATGCAGTTGAATCTAAATTATTTATATCGCAAGTACTTGAAGCTAAATCATTTGTTTCGCATGGATTTGAAGCTAAAACTTCTACTCGGCATTGATTTGAATATAAATCTCGTGTTTTGCATGGATTTGAATCTAACTTGTTTGTTTCGCATGCAGTTGAATCTAAATCATTTATATCGCGAGTATTTGAAGGTAAATCATTTGTTTCGCATGGATTTGAAGCTAAACCTTCTACTTCGCATTGATTTGAAGCTAAATCATGTGTTTCGAATGACTGTGAAGCTAACTTGTTTGTTTCGCATGCATTTGAAGATATATCGTTTATATCGCAAGTATTTAAAGCTAAATCAGTTGTGTCGCATGGATTTGAAGCTAAACCTTCTACTGCGCAATGCAAGGAAGATAAATCACGTGTTTCGCGTGGATTTGAAGCTAACTCGTTTGTTTCGCATGCAGTTGAATCTAAATCATTTATATCGCAAGTATTTGAAGCTAAATTATTTGTTTCGCTTGGATATGAAGCTAAACCTTCTACTTCGCATTGATTTGAAGCTAAATCATGTGTTTCGAATTATTGTGAAGCTAACTCGTTTGTTTCGCATGGATTAGAAGCTAACTCGCTTGTTTCGCTTCCAGTTAAAGCTAAATCATTTATATCGCAAGTATTTGAAGGTAAATCATTTGTTTCGCATGGATTTGAAGCTAAATCTTCTACCTCGCATTGATTTGAGGCTAAATCATGTGTTTCGAATTAATGTGAAGCTAACTCGTTTGTTTCGCATGTATTAGAAGCTAACTCGCTTGTTTCGCTTCCAGTTAAAGCTAAATCATTTATATCGCAAGTATTTGAAGGTAAATCATTTGTTTCGCATGGATTTGAAGCTAAACCTTCTACTTCGCATTGATTTGAAGCTAAATCATGTGTTTCGAATGACTGTGAAGCTATCTCGTTTGTTTCGCATGCATTTGAAGATATATCGTTTATATCCCAAGTATTTGAAGCTAAATCATTTGTTTCGCAAGGATTTGAAGCTAAAACTTCTACTCCGCATTGATTTTAAATCTAAATCTCTTTTTTCGCATGGATTTGAATCTAACTTGTTTGTTTCGCATGCAGTTGAATCTAAATCATTTATATCGCAAGTATTTGACGCAAAATCATTTGTTTCGCTTGGATTTGAAGCTAAATCTTCTACTTCGCATTGAATTGAAGCTAAATCATGTGTTTCGAATGAATGTGTATCTAAGTTGTTTGTTTTGCATGCAGTTGAATCTAAATTATTTATATCGCAAGTACTTGAAGCTAAATCATTTGTTTCGCATGGATTTGAAGCTAAAACTTCTACTCGGCATTGATTTGAATATAAATCTCGTGTTTTGCATGGATTTGAATCTAACTTGTTTGTTTCGCATGCAGTTGAATCTAAATCATTTATATCGCGAGTATTTGAAGGTAAATCATTTGTTTCGCATGGATTTGAAGCTAAACGTTCTACTTCGGATTGATTTGAAGCTAAATCATGTGTTTCGAATGACTGTGAAGCTAACTCGTTTGTTTCGCATGCATTTGAAGATATATCGTTCATATCGCAAGTCTTTGAAGCTAAATCATTTGTGTCGCATGGATTTGAAGCTAAATCTTCTACCTCGCATTGATTTGAGGCTAAATCATGTGTTTCGAATTAATGTGAAGCTAACTCGTTTGTTTCGCATGGATTAGAAGCTAACTCGCTTGTTTCGCTTCCAGTTAAAGCTAAATCATTTATATCGCAAGTATTTGAAGGTAAATCATTTGTTTCGCATGGATTTGAAGCTAAACCTTCTACTTCGCATTGATTTGAAGCTACATCATGTGTTTCGAATGACTGTGAAGCTAACTCGTTTGTTTCGCATGGATTTGAAGCTGTATCGTTTATATCGCAAGTATTTGAAACTAAATCATTTGTTTCGCAAGAGTTTGAAAGTAAAACTTCTACTCCGCATTGATTTAAATCTAAATCTCTTTTTTCGCATGGATTTGAATCTAACTTGTTTGTTTCGCATGCATTTGAATCTAAATCATTTATATCGCAAGTATTTGAAGCAAAACCATTTGTTTCGCTTGGATTTGAAGCTAAATCTTCTACTTCGCATTGAATTGAAGCTAAATCATGTGTTTCGAATGAATGTGTATCTAAGTTGTTTGTTTCGCATGCAGTTGAATCTAAATCATTTATATCGCAAGTATTTGAAGCAAAATCATTTGTTTCGCATGGATTTGAAGCTAAATCTTCTACCTCGCATTGATTTGAGGCTAAATCATGTGTTTCGAATTAATGTGAAGCTAACTCGTTTGTTTCGCATGGATTAGAAGCTAACTCGCTTGTTTCGCTTCCAGTTAAAGCTAAATCATTTATATCGCAAGTATTTGAAGGTAAATCATTTGTTTCGCATGGATTTGAAGCTAAACCTTCTACTTCGCATTGATTTGAATATAAATTTCGTGTTTTGCATGGATTTGAATCTAACTTGTTTGTTTCGCATGCAGTTGGATCTAAATTATTTATATCGCAAGTACTTGAAGCTAAATCATTTGTTTCGCATGGATTTGAAGCTAAAACTTCTACTCGGCATTGATTTGAATATAAATCTCGTGTTTTGCATGGATTTGAATCTAACTTGTTTGTTTCGCATGCAGTTGAATCTAAATCATTTATATCGCAAGTATTTGAAGGTAAATCATTTGTTTCGCATGGATTTGAAGCTAAACGTTCTACTTCGGATTGATTTGAAGCTAAATCATGTGTTTCGAATGACTGTGAAGCTAACTCGTTTGTTTCGCATGCATTTGAAGATATATCGTTCATATCGCAAGTCTTTGAAGCTAAATCATTTGTGTCGCATGGATTTGAAGCTAAATCTTCTACCTCGCATTGATTTGAGGCTAAATCATGTGTTTCGAATTAATGTGAAGCTAACTCGTTTGTTTCGCATGGATTAGAAGCTAACTCGCTTGTTTCGCTTCCAGTTAAAGCTAAATCATTTATATCGCAAGTATTTGAAGGTAAATCATTTGTTTCGCATGGATTTGAAGCTAAACCTTCTACTTCGCATTGATTTGAAGCTAAATCATGTGTTTCGAATGACTGTGAAGCTAACTCGTTTGTTTCGCATGGATTAGAAGCTAACTCGCTTGTTTCGCTTCCAGTTAAAGCTAAATCATTTATATCGCAAGTATTTGAAGGTAAATCATTTGTTTCGCATGGATTTGAAGCTAAATCTTCTACCTCGCATTGATTTGAGGCTAAATCATGTGTTTCGAATTAATGTGAAGCTAACTCGTTTGTTTCGTATGGATTAGAAGCTAACTCGCTTGTTTCGCTTCCAGTTAAAGCTAAATCATTTATATCGCAAGTATTTGAAGGTAAATCATTTGTTTCGCATGGATTTGAAGCTAAACCTTCTACTTCGCATTGATTTGAAGCTAAATCATGTGTTTCGAATGACTGTGAAGCTATCTCGTTTGTTTCGCATGCATTTGAAGATATATCGTTTATATCCCAAGTATTTGAAGCTAAATCATTTGTTTCGCAAGGATTTGAAGCTAAAACTTCTACTCCGCATTGATTTTAAATCTAAATCTCTTTTTTCGCATGGATTTGAATCTAACTTGTTTGTTTCGCATGCAGTTGAATCTAAATCATTTATATCGCAAGTATTTGACGCAAAATCATTTGTTTCGCTTGGATTTGAAGCTAAATCTTCTACTTCGCATTGAATTGAAGCTAAATCATGTGTTTCGAATGAATGTGTATCTAAGTTGTTTGTTTCACATGCAGTTGAATCTAAATCATTTATATCGCAAGTATTTGAAGCTAAATCATTTGTTTCGCATGGATTTGAAGCCAAAGCTTTTACCTCGCATTGATTTGAAGCTAAAACATGTGTTTTCGCATGAATGTGAAGCTAACTCGTTTGTCTCGCTTCCAGTTGAAGCTAAATCATTTATATCGCAAGTATTTGAAGCTAAATCATTTGTTTCGCATGAATTTGAGGCCAAAGCTTTTACCTCGCATTGATTTGAAGCTAAATCATGTGTTTTCGCATGAATGTGAAGCTAACTCGTTTGTCTCGCTTCCAGTTGAAGCTAAATCATTTATATCGCAAGTACTTGAAGCTAAATAATTTTTTTCGCATGGATTTGAAGCTAACTCGCATGTCTCGCTTCCAATTGGAGCTAAGTCATTTATATCGCTAGTTCTTGAAGCTAAATCATTTGTTTCGCATGGATTTGAAGCTAATCCTTCTACTTCGCGTTGCTTTGAAGATAGATCATGTGTTTTCGCATGAATGTGAAGCTAACTCGTTTGTCTCGCTTCCAGTTGAAGCTAAATCATTTATATCGCAAGTACTTGAAGCTAAATCTTTTTTTCGTGTGGATTAGAAGCTAAATCGCTTGTTTCGCTTCCACTTGAAGCTAAATCATTTATATCGCTAGTATTTGAAGGTAAATCATTTGTTTCGCATGCATTTGAAGATATATCGATTATATCGCAAGTATTTGAAGCTAAATCATTTGTGTCGCATGAATTTGAAGCTAAATCTTCTACCTCGCATTGATTTGAAGCTAAATCATGTGTTTCGAATGACTGTGAAGCTAAATCATTTGTTTCGCATGGATTTGAAGCTAAACCTTCTACTGCACAATACAAGGAAGATAAATCACGTGTTTCGCGTGGATTTGAAGCTAACTCGTTTGTTTCGCATGCAGCTGAATCTAAATCATTTATATCGCAAGTATTTGAAGCAAAATCATTTGTTTCGCTCGGATTTGAAGCTAAATCTTCTACTTCGCATTGATTTGAAGCTAAATCATGTGTTTCGAATGATTGTGAATCTAACTCGTTTGTTTCGCATGGATTTGAAGGTAAACCTTCTACTCCGCATTGATTTGAAGCTAAATCACGTGTTTCGAATGACTGTGAAGATAACTCGTTTGTTTCGCATGGATCTGAAGGTAAACCTTCTACCTCGCACTGATTTGAAGCTTTGTCATGTGTTTCGCATGGATTTGAATCTAACTCGATTGTTTCGCATGCAGTTGAAGCTAAATCATTTATATCGCAAGTATTTGAAGCTAAATCATTTGTTTCGCATGGATTTGAAGCTAAATCTTCTACTTCGAGTAGATTTGAAGCTAAATCATGTGTTTCGAATGAATGTGAGCTAACTCGTTTGTTTCGCATGCATTTGATGCTATATCGTTTACATCGCAAGTACTTGGATCTAAATCATTTGTTTCGCATGGATGTGAAGCTAACTCGCTTGTTTCGCCTCCAGTTGAAGCTAAATCATTTATATCGCTGGTATTTGAAGCTAAATCATTTGTTTCGCATGGATTTGAAGCTAAACCTTCTACTTCTCATTGATTTGAAGCTAAATCATGTGTTTCGAATGACTGTGAAGCTAACTCGTTTGTTTCGCATGCATTTGAAAATATATCGTTTATATCGCAAGTATTTGAAGCTAAATCATTTGTGTCGCATGGATTTGAAGATAAATCTTCTACCTCGCATTGATTTGAGGCTAAACCATGTGTCTCGAATTAATGTGAATCTAACTCGTCTGTTTCGCATGAATTATAAGCTAACTCGCTTGTTTCGCTTCCAGTTAAAGCTAAATCATTTATATCGCAAGTATTTGAAGGTAAATCATTTGTTTCGCATGATGTGAAGCTAACTCGCTTGTTTCACTTCCAGTTGAAGCTAAATCATTTATATCGCAAGTATTTGAAGTTAAATCATTTGTTTCGCATGGATTTGAAGCTAAATCTACTACTTCGTATTCCTTTGAAGACAAATCATGTGTTTCGCATGGATTTGAAGCTAACTCGCTTGTTTCGCTTCCAGTTAATGCTAAATCATTTATATCGCAAGTATTTGAAGCTGAATCATTTGGTTCGCATGGATTTGAAGCTAACTCGCATGTTTCGCTTCCAGTTGGAGCTAAATCATTTATATCGCTGGTATTTGAAGCTAAATCATTAGTTTCGCATTTATTTGAAGCTAATCTTTTCTTCTCCGCATTGATTTGAAGCTAAATTATTTGTTTCGCACGGATTTGAATCTAACTCGCCTGTTTCGCTCCCAATTGGAGCTAAGTCATTTATATCGCAAGTATTTGAAGCTAAATCATTTGTTTCGCATGGATGAGAAGCTAACTCGCTTGATTCGCATCTAGTTGAAGTTAAATCATTTATATCGCAAGTATTTGAAGCTAAATCATTTGTTTCGCATGGATTTGAAGGTAAACCTTCTACTTCGCATTGCTTTGAAGATAAATCATGTGCTTCGCATGGACATGAAGCTAACTCGCTTGTTTCGCATCCAGTTGAAGATAAATCATTTATGTCGCAAGTATTTGTTGCTAAATCATTTGTTTCTTATGGATTTGAAGCTAAACCAACTACTTCGCATTGATTGGAAGCTATATCATATGATTCGCATGCATTTGACGCTAAACCTTCTATTCTGCATTGATTTGAAGCTAAATCATGTGGTTTGCATGGATTCGAAGCTAACTCGTTTGTTTCGCGTCCAGTTGAATATCAATCATTTATATCGCAAGTATTTGAAGCTAAATTATTTGGTTCGCATGGATATGAAGCTAAACGTTCTACTCCACATTGATTTGAAGCTAAGTCATGTGAATCGCATGGATTTGAAGCTTACTCAACGGTTTCGCATGCATTTGAAGCTATATTATTTATATGACATGTATTTGAACCTAAATCATTTGTTTCGCATGGATTACAAACTAAACCTTCTACTCCGCATTGATTTGAAGCTATATCATGTGTTTCGTATGCAGTTAAAGCTAAACCTTCTACTCCGCATTGATTTGAAGCTAAATTATTTGTTTCGCACGGATTTGAAGCTAACTCGACTGTTTCGCTCCCAAGGGGAGCTAAGTCATATATATCGCAAGTATTTGTTGCTAAATCATTTGTTTCGCATGGATTTTAAGCTAAACTTTCTTCTCCGCATTGATTTGAACCTAAATCATGCATTTCGCATGTATTTGAAGCTAACTCGATTGTTTCGCTTCCAGTTGAAGCTATATCATTCATATCGCTAGTATTTGAAGCTAAATCATTTGTTTCGCATGGATTTGAAGCTGAACCATCTACTAGGCATTGAGTTGAAGCTAAATCATGTGTTTCGAATGACTGTGAAGCTAACTCATTTGTATCGCATGCTTATGAAGCTATATCGTTTATATCGCAAGTATTTGAAACTAAATCATTTGTTTCGCATGGATTAGAATCTAACTCGCTTGTTTCGCTTCCAGTTGAAGCTATATCATTTATATCGCTAGTATTTGAAACTAAATCATTTGTTTCGCATGGATTTGAAGCTAAACCTTCTACTTCGCATTGATTTGAAGCTAAATCATGTGTTTCGAATGAATGTGAAGCTAACTCGTTTGTTCCGCATGCATTTGAAGCTATATCGTTTATATCGCAAGTATTTGAAGCTAAATCATTCGTTTCGCATGGATTAGAAGCTAACTCGCTTGTTTCGCTTCCAGTTGAAGCTTAGTCATTTATATCGCTAGTATTTGAAGTTAAATCATTTGTTTTACATGGATTTGAAGCTAAACCTTCTACTTCGTATTCCTTTGAAGACAAATCATGTGTTTCGCATGGATTTGAAGCTAACTCGCTTGTTTCGCTTCCAGTTAATGCTAAATCATTTATATCGCAAGTATTTGAAGCTGAATCATTTGGTTCGCATGGATTTGAAGCTAACTCGCATGTTTCGCTTCCAGTTGGAGCTAAATCATTTATATCGCTGGTATTTGAAGCTAAATCATTAGTTTCGCATTTATTTGAAGCTAATCTTTTCTTCTCCGCATTGATTTGAAGCTAAATTATTTGTTTCGCACGGATTTGAAGCTAACTCGCCTGTTTCGCTCCCAATTGGAGCTAAGTCATTTATATCGCAAGTATTTGAAGCTAAATCATTTGTTTCGCATGGATGAGAAGCTAACTCGCTTGATTCGCATCTAGTTGAAGTTAAATCATTTATATCGCAAGTATTTGAAGCTAAATCATTTGTTTCGCATGGATTTGAAGGTAAACCTTCTACTTCGCATTGCTTTGAAGATAAATCATGTGCTTCGCATGGACATGAAGCTAACTCGCTTGTTTCGCATCCAGTTGAAGATAAATCATTTATGTCGCAAGTATTTGTTGCTAAATCATTTGTTTCTTATGGATTTGAAGCTAAACCAACTACTTCGCATTGATTGGAAGCTATATCATATGATTCGCATGCATTTGACGCTAAACCTTCTATTCTGCATTGATTTGAAGCTAAATCATGTGGTTTGCATGGATTCGAAGCTAACTCGTTTGTTTCGCGTCCAGTTGAATATCAATCATTTATATCGCAAGTATTTGAAGCTAAATTATTTGGTTCGCATGGATATGAAGCTAAACGTTCTACTCCGCATTGATTTGAAGCTAAATTATTTGTTTCGCACGGATTTGAAGCTAACTCGACTGTTTCGCTCCCAAGGGGAGCTAAGTCATATATATCGCAAGTATTTGTTGCTAAATCATTTGTTTCGCATGGATTTGTAGCTAAAAATACTACTCCGCATTGATTTAAATCAAAATCTCGTTTTTCGCATGGATTTGAATCTAACTTGTTTGTTTCGCATGCAGTTGAAACTAAATCATTTATATCGCAAGTATTTGAAGTAAAATCATTTGTTTCGCTTGGATTTGAAGCTAAACCTTTTTCTTCGCATTGATTTGAAGCTAAATCATGTGTTTCGAATGAATGTGAAGCTAACTCGTTTGTTTCGCATGCATTTGAAGCTATGTCGTTTATATCGCAAGTATTTGAAGCTAAATCATTCGTTTCGCATGGATTTGAAGCTAACTCGCATGTTTCGCATCTAGTTGAAGTTAAATCATTTATATCGCAAGTATTTGAATCTAAATCATTTGTTTCGCATTTATTTGAAGCTAATCTTTCTTCTCCGCATTGATTTGAAGCTAAATTATTTGTTTCGCACGGATTTGAAGCTAACTCGCCTGTTTCGCTCCAATTGGAGCTAAGTCATTTATATCGCAAGTATTTGAAGCTAAATCATTTGTTTCGCATGGATGAGAAGCTAACTCGCTTGATTCGCATCTAGTTGAAGTTAAATCATTTATATCGCAAGTATTTGAAGCTAAATCATTTGTTTCTTATGGATTTGAAGCTAAACTAACTACTTCGCATTGATTGGAAGCTATATCATATGATTCGCATGCATTTGACGCTAAACCTTCTATTCTGCATTGATTTGAAGCTAAATCATGTGGTTTGCATGGATTCGAAGCTAACTCGTTTGTTACGCGTCCAGTTGAATATTAATCATTTATATCGCAAGTATTTGAAGCTAAATCATTTGTTTCGCATGGATTTTAAGCTAAACTTTCTTCTCCGCATTGATTTGAAGCTAAATCATGCATTTCGCATGTATTTGAAGCTAACTCGATTGTTTCGCTTCCAGTTGAAGCTATATCATTCATATCGCTAGTATTTGAAGCTAAATCATTTGTTTCGCATGGATTTGAAGCTGAACCATCTACTAGGCATTGAGTTGAAGCTAAATCATGTGTTTCGAATGACTGTGAAGCTAACTCGTTTGTATCGCATGCTTTTGAAGCTATATCGTTTATATCGCAAGTATTTGAAACTAAATCATTTGTTTCGCATGGATTAGAATCTAACTCGCTTGTTTCGCTTCCAGTTGAAGCTATATCATTTATATCGCTAGTATTTGAAACTAAATCATTTGTTTCGCATGGTTTTGAAGCTAAACCTTCTACTTCGCATTGATTTGATCCTAAGTCATGTGTTTCGAATGAATGTGAAGCTAACTCGTTTGTATCGCATGCATGTGAAGCTATATCGTTTATATCGCAAGTATTTGAAGCTAAATCATTCGTTTCGCATGGATTAGAAGCTAACTCGCTTGTTTCGCTTCCAGTTGAAGCTTAATCATTTATAGCGCTAGTATTTGAAGTTAAATCATTTTTTTTACATGGATTTGAAGCTAAACCTTCTACTTCGTGTTCCTTTGAAGACAAATCATGTGTTTCGCATGGATTTGAAGCTAACTCGCTTGTTTCGCTTCCAGTTGAAGCTATATCATTCATATCGCTAGTATTTGAACCTGAATCATTTGTTTCGCATGGATTTGAAGCTGAACAATCTACTAGGCATTGAGTTGAAGCTAAATCATGTGTTTCGAATGACTGTGAAGCTAACTCGTTTGTTTCGCTTGCGTTTGAAGCTATATCGTTTATATCGGAAGTATTTGAAGCTAAATCACTTGTTTCGCATGGATTAGAAGCTAACTCGCTTGTTTCGCTCCCAGTTGAAGCTATATCATTCATATCGCTAGTATTTGAAGCTAAATCATTTGTTTCGCATGGATTTAAGGCTAATCCTACTTCTTCGCATTGATTTGATGCTAAATCATGTGTTTCGCATGAATTTGAATCTAACTCGAATGTTTCGCATGCAGTTGAAGCTAAATCATTTATATCGCAAGTATTTGAAGCTAAATCATTTATTTCGCATGCATTTGAAGCTAAATCTTCTACTTCGCATTGATTTGAAGATAAATCATGTGTTTCGCATGGATTTGAATCTAACTCGATTGTTTCGCATGCAGTTGAAGCTATATCATTCATATCGCTAGTATTTGAAACTAAATCATTTGTTTCGCATGGATTTGAAGCTAAACCTTCTACTTCGCATTGATTTGATCCTAAGTCATGTGTTTCGAATGAATGTGAAGCTAACTCGTTTGTATCGCATGCATGTGAAGCTATATCGTTTATATCGCAAGTATTTGAAGCTAAATCATTCGTTTCGCATGGATTAGAAGCTAACTCGCTTGTTTCGCTTCCAGTTGAAGCTTAATCATTTATATCGCTAGTATTTGAAGTTAAATCATTTTTTTTACATGGATTTGAAGCTAAACCTTCTACTTCGTGTTCCTTTGAAGACAAATCATGTGTTTCGCATGGATTTGAATCTAACTCGCTTGTTTCGCTTCCAGTTGAAGCTATATCATTCATATCGCTAGTATTTGAAGCTGAATCATTTGTTTCGCATGGATTTGAAGCTGAACCATCTACTAGGCATTGAGTTGAAGCTAAATCATGTGTTTCGAATGACTGTGAAGCTAACTCGTTTGTTTCGCTTGCGTTTGAAGCTATATCGTTTATATCGCAAGTATTTGAAGCTAAATCACTTGTTTCGCATGGATTAGAAGCTAACTCGCTTGTTTCGCTCCCAGTTGAAGCTATATCATTCATATCGCTAGTATTTGAAGCTAAATCATTTGTTTCGCATGGATTTGAAGCTAAACCTTCTTCTTCGCATTGATTTGATGCTAAATCATGTGTTTCGCATGGATTTGAATCTAACTCGAATGTTTCGCATGCAGTTGAAGCTAAATCATTTATATCGCAAGTATTTGAAGCTAAATCATTTATTTCGAATGGATTTGAAGCTAAACCTTCTTCTTCGCATTGATTTGAAGCTAAATCATGTGTTTCGAATGAATGTGAAGCTAACTCGTTTGTTTGGCATGCATTTGAAGCTATATCGTTTATATCGCAAGTATTTAAAGCTAAATCTTTTTTTTCGCATGGATTAGAAGCTAACTCGCTTGTATCGCTTCCAATTGAAGCTAAATCATTTATATCGCAAGTATTTGAAGCTAAATCATTTTCTCGCATGGATTTGCAGCTAAACCTTCTACTTCGCGTTGCTTTGTAGATAAATCATGTGTTTCGCATGGATTTGAATCTAACTCGAATGTATCGCATGCAGTTGAAGCTAAATCATTTATAACGCAAGTATTTGAAGCTAAATCATTTATTTCGCATGCATTTGAAGCTAAATCTTCTACTTCGTATTGATTTGAAGATAAATCATGTGTTTCGCATGGATTTGAATCTAACTCGATTGTTTCGCATGCAGTTGATGCTAAATCATTTATATCGCAAGTATTTGAAGCTAAATCATTTGTTTCGAATGGATTTGGAGCTAACCTTCTACTTCGCGTTGCTTTGAAGATAAATCATGTGTTTCGCATGGATTTGAAGCAAACTCGCTTGTTCCACTTCCAGTTGAATCTAAATCATTTATATCGCAAGTATTTGATCTAAATCATTTTTCTCGCATGGATTAGAAGCTAACTCGCTCGTTTCGCTTCCAGATGAAGCTAAATCATTTATATCGCTAGTACTTGAAGGTAAATCATTTGTTTCGCATGGATTTGAAGCTAAACCTTCTACTTCGCATGGATTTGAAGATAAATCATGTGTTTCGAATGACTGTGAAGCTAACTCGTTTGTTTCGCATGCATTTGAAGCTATAACGTTTATATCGCAAGTATTTGAAGCTAAATCATTTGTTTCGCATGGATTTGAAGCTAAAACTTTTACTCGGCATTGATTTAAATCTAAATCTCGTTTTTCGCATTGATTTGAATCTAGCTTGTTTGTTTCGTATGCAGTTGAATCTAAATCAATTATATCGCAAGTATTTGAAGCAAAATCATTTGTTTCGCATGGATTTGAAGCTAAACCTTCTACATCGCGTTGCTTTGAAGATAAATCATGTGTTTCGCATGGATTTGAATCTAACTCGATTGTTTCGCATGCAGTTGAAGCTAAATCATTTATATTGCAAGTATTTGAAGCTAAATCATTTGTTTCGCATCGTTTTGAAGTTAAACCGTCTACTTAGCATTGATTTGAACCTAAGTCATGTGTTTCGAATGAATGTGAAGCTAACTCGTTTGTATCGCATGCATGTGAAGCTATATCGTTTATATCGCAAGTATTTGAAGCTAAATCATTCGTTTCGCATGGATTAGAAGCTAACTCGCTTGTTTCGCTTCCAGTTGAAGCTTAATCATTTATATCGCTAGTATTTGAAGTTAAATCATTTTTTTTACATGGATTTGAAGCTAAACCTTCTACTTCGTGTTCCTTTGAAGACAAATCATGTGTTTCGCATGGATTTGAAGCTAACTCGCTTGTTTCGCTTCCAGTTGAAGCTATATCATTCATATCGCTAGTATTTGAACCTGAATCACTTGTTTCGCATGGATTTGAAGCTGAACAATCTACTAGGCATTGAGTTGAAGCTAAATCATGTGTTTCGAACGACTGTGAAGCTAACTCGTTTGTTTCGCTTGCGTTTGAAGCTATATCGTTTATATCGCAAGTATTTGAAGCTAAATCACTTGTTTCGCATGGATTAGAAGCTAACTCGCTTGTTTCGCTCCCAGTTGAAGCTATATCATTCATATCGCTAGTATTTGAAGCTAAATCATTTGTTTCGCATGGATTTAAGGCTAATCCTTCTTCTTCGCATTGATTTGATGCTAAATCATGTGTTTCGCATGAATTTGAATCTAACTCGAATGTTTCGCATGCAGTTGAAGCTAAATCATTTATATCGCAAGTATTTGAAGCTAAATCATTTATTTCGCATGCATTTGAAGCTAAATCTTCTACTTCGCATTGATTTGAAGCTAAATCATGTGTTTCGAATGAATGTGAAGCTAACTCGTTTGTATCGGATGCATTTGAAGCTATATCGTTTATATCGCAAGTATTTGAAGCTAAATCATTTGTTTCGCATGGATTTGAAGCTAAATCTTCTACTTCGAGTAGATTTGAAGCTAAATCATGTGTTTCGAATGAATGTGAGCTAACTCGTTTGTTTCGCATGCATTTGATGCTATATCGTTTACATCGCAAGTACTTGGATCTAAATCATTTGTTTCGCATGGATGTGAAGCTAACTCGCTTGTTTCGCCTCCAGTTGAAGCTAAATCATTTATATCGCTGGTATTTGAAGCTAAATCATTTGTTTCGCATGGATTTGAAGCTAAACATTCTACTTCTCATTGATTTGAAGCTAAATCATGTGTTTCGAATGACTGTGAAGCTAACTCGTTTGTTTCGCATGCATTTGAAAATATATCGTTTATATCGCAAGTATTTGAAGCTAAATCATTTGTGTCGCATGGATTTGAAGATAAATCTTCTACCTCGCATTGATTTGAGGCTAAACCATGTGTCTCGAATTAATGTGAATCTAACTCGTCTGTTTCGCATGAATTATAAGCTAACTCGCTTGTTTCGCTTCCAGTTAAAGCTAAATCATTTATATCGCAAGTATTTGAAGGTAAATCATTTGTTTCGCATGATGTGAAGCTAACTCGCTTGTTTCACTTCCAGTTGAAGCTAAATCATTTATATCGCAAGTATTTGAAGTTAAATCATTTGTTTCGCATGGATTTGAAGCTAAATCTACTACTTCGCATGGATTTGAATCTAAATCATGTGTTTCGAATGAATGTGAAGCTAACTCGTTTGTTCCGCATGCATTTGAAGCTATATCGTTTATATCGCAAGTATTTGAAGCTAAATCATTCGTTTCGCATGGATTAGAAGCTAACTCGCTTGTTTCGCTTCCAGTTGAAGCTTAATCATTTATATCGCTAGTATTTGAAGTTAAATCATTTGTTTTACATGGATTTGAAGCTAAACCTTCTACTTCGTATTCCTTTGAAGACAAATCATGTGTTTCGCATGGATTTGAAGCTAACTCGCTTGTTTCGCTTCCAGTTAATGCTAAATCATTTATATCGCAAGTATTTGAAGCTGAATCATTTGGTTCGCATGGATTTGAAGCTAACTCGCATGTTTCGCTTCCAGTTGGAGCTAAATCATTTATATCGCTGGTATTTGAAGCTAAATCATTAGTTTCGCATTTATTTGAAGCTAATCTTTTCTTCTCCGCATTGATTTGAAGCTAAATTATTTGTTTCGCACGGATTTGAATCTAACTCGCCTGTTTCGCTCCCAATTGGAGCTAAGTCATTTATATCGCAAGTATTTGAAGCTAAATCATTTGTTTCGCATGGATGAGAAGCTAACTCGCTTGATTCGCATCTAGTTGAAGTTAAATCATTTATATCGCAAGTATTTGAAGCTAAATCATTTGTTTCGCATGGATTTGAAGGTAAACCTTCTACTTCGCATTGCTTTGAAGATAAATCATGTGCTTCGCATGGACATGAAGCTAACTCGCTTGTTTCGCATCCAGTTGAAGATAAATCATTTATGTCGCAAGTATTTGTTGCTAAATCATTTGTTTCTTATGGATTTGAAGCTAAACCAACTACTTCGCATTGATTGGAAGCTATATCATATGATTCGCATGCATTTGACGCTAAACCTTCTATTCTGCATCGATTTGAAGCTAAATCATGTGGTTTGCATGGATTCGAAGCTAACTCGTTTGTTTCGCGTCCAGTTGAATATCAATCATTTATATCGCAAGTATTTGAAGCTAAATTATTTGGTTCGCATGGATATGAAGCTAAACGTTCTACTCCACATTGATTTGAAGCTAAGTCATGTGAATCGCATGGATTTGAAGCTTACTCAACGGTTTCGCATGCATTTGAAGCTATATTATTTATATGACATGTATTTGAACCTAAATCATTTGTTTCGCATGGATTACAAACTAAACCTTCTACTCCGCATTGATTTGAAGCTATATCATGTGTTTCGTATGCAGTTAAAGCTAAACCTTCTACTCCGCATTGATTTGAAGCTAAATTATTTGTTTCGCACGGATTTGAAGCTAACTCGACTGTTTCGCTCCCAAGGGGAGCTAAGTCATATATATCGCAAGTATTTGTTGCTAAATCATTTGTTTCGCATGGATTTTAAGCTAAACTTTCTTCTCCGCATTGATTTGAACCTAAATCATGCATTTCGCATGTATTTGAAGCTAACTCGATTGTTTCGCTTCCACTTGAAGCTATATCATTCATATCGGTAGTATTTGAAGCTAAATCATTTGTTTCGCATGGATTTGAAGCTGAACCATCTACTAGGCATTGAGTTGAAGCTAAATCATGTGTTTCGAATGACTGTGAAGCTAACTCATTTGTATCGCATGCTTATGAAGCTATATCGTTTATATCGCAAGTATTTGAAACTAAATCATTTGTTTCGCATGGATTAGAATCTAACTCGCTTGTTTCGCTTCCAGTTGAAGCTATATCATTTATATCGCTAGTATTTGAAACTAAATCATTTGTTTCGCATGGATTTGAAGCTAAACCTTCTACTTCGCATTGATTTGAAGCTAAATCATGTGTTTCGAATGAATGTGAAGCTAACTCGTTTGTTCCGCATGCATTTGAAGCTATATCGTTTATATCGCAAGTATTTGAAGCTAAATCATTCGTTTCGCATGGATTAGAAGCTAACTCGCTTGTTTCGCTTCCAGTTGAAACTTAATCATTTATATCGCTAGTATTTGAAGTTAAATCATTTGTTTTACATGGATTTGAAGCTAAACCTTCTACTTCGTATTCCTTTGAAGACAAATCATGTGTTTCGCATGGATTTGAAGCTAACTCGCTTGTTTCGCTTCCAGTTAATGCTAAATCATTTATATCGCAAGTATTTGAAGCTGAATCATTTGGTTCGCATGGATTTGAAGCTAACTCGCATGTTTCGCTTCCAGTTGGAGCTAAATCATTTATATCGCTGGTATTTGAAGCTAAATCATTAGTTTCGCATTTATTTGAAGCTAATCTTTTCTTCTCCGCATTGATTTGAAGCTAAATTATTTGTTTCGCACGGATTTGAAGCTAACTCGCCTGTTTCGCTCCCAATTGGAGCTAAGTCATTTATATCGCAAGTATTTGAAGCTAAATCATTTGTTTCGCATGGATGAGAAGCTAACTCGCTTGATTCGCATCTAGTTGAAGTTAAATCATTTATATCGCAAGTATTTGAAGCTAAATCATTTGTTTCGCATGGATTTGAAGGTAAACCTTCTACTTCGCATTGCTTTGAAGATAAATCATGTGCTTCGCATGGACATGAAGCTAACTCGCTTGTTTCGCATCCAGTTGAAGATAAATCATTTATGTCGCAAGTATTTGTTGCTAAATCATTTGTTTCTTATGGATTTGAAGGTAAACCAACTACTTCGCATTGATTGGAAGCTATATCATATGATTCGCATGCATTTGACGCTAAACCTTCTATTCTGCATTGATTTGAAGCTAAATCATGTGGTTTGCATGGATTCGAAGCTAACTCGTTTGTTTCGCGTCCAGTTGAATATCAATCATTTATATCGCAAGTATTTGAAGCTAAATTATTTGGTTCGCATGGATATGAAGCTAAACGTTCTACTCCACATTGATTTGAAGCTAAGTCATGTGTATCGCATGGATTTGAAGCTTACTCAACGGTTTCGCATGCATTTGAAGCTATATTATTTATATGACATGTATTTGAACCTAAATCATTTGTTTCGCATGGATTACAAACTAAACCTTCTACTCCGCATTGATTTGAAGCTATATCATGTGTTTCGTATGCAGTTAAAGCTAAACCTTCTACTCCGCATTGATTTGAAGCTAAATTATTTGTTTCGCACGGATTTGAAGCTAACTCGACTGTTTCGCTCCCAAGGGGAGCTAAGTCATATATATCGCAAGTATTTGTTGCTAAATCATTTGTTTCGCATGGATTTGTAGCTAAAAATACTACTCCGCATTGATTTAAATCAAAATCTCGTTTTTCGCATGGATTTGAATCTAACTTGTTTGTTTCGCATGCAGTTGAAACTAAATCATTTATATCGCAAGTATTTGAAGTAAAATCATTTGTTTCGCTTGGATTTGAAGCTAACTCGCATGTTTCGCATCTAGTTGAAGTTAAATCATTTATATCGCAAGTATTTGAATCTAAATCATTTGTTTCGCATTTATTTGAAGCTAATCTTTCTTCTCCGCATTGATTTGAAGCTAAATTATTTGTTTCGCACGGATTTGAAGCTAACTCGCCTGTTTCGCTCCCAATTGGAGCTAAGTCATTTATATCGCAAGTATTTGAAGCTAAATCATTTGTTTCGCATGGATGAGAAGCTAACTCGCTTGATTCGCATCTAGTTGAAGTTAAATCATTTATATCGCAAGTATTTGAAGCTAAATCATTTGTTTCTTATGGATTTGAAGCTAAACTAACTACTTCGCATTGATTGGAAGCTATATCATATGATTCGCATGCATTTGACGCTAAACCTTCTATTCTGCATTGATTTGAAGCTAAATCATGTGGTTTGCATGGATTCGAAGCTAACTCGTTTGTTACGCGTCCAGTTGAATATTAATCATTTATATCGCAAGTATTTGAAGCTAAATCATTTGTTTCGCATGGATTTTAAGCTAAACTTTCTTCTCCGCATTGATTTGAAGCTAAATCATGCATTTCGCATGTATTTGAAGCTAACTCGATTGTTTCGCTTCCAGTTGAAGCTATATCATTCATATCGCTAGTATTTGAAGCTAAATCATTTGTTTCGCATGGATTTGAAGCTGAACCATCTACTAGGCATTGAGTTGAAGCTAAATCATGTGTTTCGAATGACTGTGAAGCTAACTCGTTTGTATCGCATGCTTTTGAAGCTATATCGTTTATATCGCAAGTATTTGAAACTAAATCATTTGTTTCGCATGGATTAGAATCTAACTCGCTTGTTTCGCTTCCAGTTGAAGCTATATCATTTATATCGCTAGTATTTGAAACTAAATCATTTGTTTCGCATGGTTTTGAAGCTAAACCTTCTACTTCGCATTGATTTGATCCTAAGTCATGTGTTTCGAATGAATGTGAAGCTAACTCGTTTGTATCGCATGCATGTGAAGCTATATCGTTTATATCGCAAGTATTTGAAGCTAAATCATTCGTTTCGCATGGATTAGAAGCTAACTCGCTTGTTTCGCTTCCAGTTGAAGCTTAATCATTTATAGCGCTAGTATTTGAAGTTAAATCATTTTTTTTACATGGATTTGAAGCTAAACCTTCTACTTCGTGTTCCTTTGAAGACAAATCATGTGTTTCGCATGGATTTGAAGCTAACTCGCTTGTTTCGCTTCCAGTTGAAGCTATATCATTCATATCGCTAGTATTTGAACCTGAATCATTTGTTTCGCATGGATTTGAAGCTGAACAATCTACTAGGCATTGAGTTGAAGCTAAATCATGTGTTTCGAATGACTGTGAAGCTAACTCGTTTGTTTCGCTTGCGTTTGAAGCTATATCGTTTATATCGGAAGTATTTGAAGCTAAATCACTTGTTTCGCATGGATTAGAAGCTAACTCGCTTGTTTCGCTCCCAGTTGAAGCTATATCATTCATATCGCTAGTATTTGAAGCTAAATCATTTGTTTCGCATGGATTTAAGGCTAATCCTACTTCTTCGCATTGATTTGATGCTAAATCATGTGTTTCGCATGAATTTGAATCTAACTCGAATGTTTCGCATGCAGTTGAAGCTAAATCATTTATATCGCAAGTATTTGAAGCTAAATCATTTATTTCGCATGCATTTGAAGCTAAATCTTCTACTTCGCATTGATTTGAAGATAAATCATGTGTTTCGCATGGATTTGAATCTAACTCGATTGTTTCGCATGCAGTTGAAGCTATATCATTCATATCGCTAGTATTTGAAACTAAATCATTTGTTTCGCATGGATTTGAAGCTAAACCTTCTACTTCGCATTGATTTGATCCTAAGTCATGTGTTTCGAATGAATGTGAAGCTAACTCGTTTGTATCGCATGCATGTGAAGCTATATCGTTTATATCGCAAGTATTTGAAGCTAAATCATTCGTTTCGCATGGATTAGAAGCTAACTCGCTTGTTTCGCTTCCAGTTGAAGCTTAATCATTTATATCGCTAGTATTTGAAGTTAAATCATTTTTTTTACATGGATTTGAAGCTAAACCTTCTACTTCGTGTTCCTTTGAAGACAAATCATGTGTTTCGCATGGATTTGAATCTAACTCGCTTGTTTCGCTTCCAGTTGAAGCTATATCATTCATATCGCTAGTATTTGAAGCTGAATCATTTGTTTCGCATGGATTTGAAGCTGAACCATCTACTAGGCATTGAGTTGAAGCTAAATCATGTGTTTCGAATGACTGTGAAGCTAACTCGTTTGTTTCGCTTGCGTTTGAAGCTATATCGTTTATATCGCAAGTATTTGAAGCTAAATCACTTGTTTCGCATGGATTAGAAGCTAACTCGCTTGTTTCGCTCCCAGTTGAAGCTATATCATTCATATCGCTAGTATTTGAAGCTAAATCATTTGTTTCGCATGGATTTGAAGCTAAACCTTCTTCTTCGCATTGATTTGATGCTAAATCATGTGTTTCGCATGGATTTGAATCTAACTCGAATGTTTCGCATGCAGTTGAAGCTAAATCATTTATATCGCAAGTATTTGAAGCTAAATCATTTATTTCGCATGCATTTGAAGCTAAATCTTCTACTTCGCATTGATTTGAAGATAAATCATGTGTTTCGCATGAATTTGAATCTAACTCGATTGTTTCGCATGCAGTTGATGCTAAATCATTTATATCGCAAGTATTTGAAGCTAAATCATTTATTTCGAATGGATTTGAAGCTAAACCTTCTTCTTCGCATTGATTTGAAGCTAAATCATGTGTTTCGAATGAATGTGAAGCTAACTCGTTTGTTTGGCATGCATTTGAAGCTATATCGTTTATATCGCAAGTATTTAAAGCTAAATCTTTTTTTTCGCATGGATTAGAAGCTAACTCGCTTGTATCGCTTCCAATTGAAGCTAAATCATTTATATCGCAAGTATTTGAAGCTAAATCATTTTCTCGCATGGATTTGCAGCTAAACCTTCTACTTCGCGTTGCTTTGTAGATAAATCATGTGTTTCGCATGGATTTGAATCTAACTCGAATGTATCGCATGCAGTTGAAGCTAAATCATTTATAACGCAAGTATTTGAAGCTAAATCATTTATTTCGCATGCATTTGAAGCTAAATCTTCTACTTCGTATTGATTTGAAGATAAATCATGTGTTTCGCATGGATTTGAATCTAACTCGATTGTTTCGCATGCAGTTGATGCTAAATCATTTATATCGCAAGTATTTGAAGCTAAATCATTTGTTTCGAATGGATTTGGAGCTAACCTTCTACTTCGCGTTGCTTTGAAGATAAATCATGTGTTTCGCATGGATTTGAAGCAAACTCGCTTGTTCCACTTCCAGTTGAATCTAAATCATTTATATCGCAAGTATTTGATCTAAATCATTTTTCTCGCATGGATTAGAAGCTAACTCGCTCGTTTCGCTTCCAGATGAAGCTAAATCATTTATATCGCTAGTACTTGAAGGTAAATCATTTGTTTCGCATGGATTTGAAGCTAAACCTTCTACTTCGCATGGATTTGAAGATAAATCATGTGTTTCGAATGACTGTGAAGCTAACTCGTTTGTTTCGCATGCATTTGAAGCTATAACGTTTATATCGCAAGTATTTGAAGCTAAATCATTTGTTTCGCATGGATTTGAAGCTAAAACTTTTACTCGGCATTGATTTAAATCTAAATCTCGTTTTTCGCATTGATTTGAATCTAGCTTGTTTGTTTCGTATGCAGTTGAATCTAAATCAATTATATCGCAAGTATTTGAAGCAAAATCATTTGTTTCGCATGGATTTGAAGCTAAACCTTCTACATCGCGTTGCTTTGAAGATAAATCATTTGTTTCGCATGGATTTGAATCTAACTCGATTGTTTCGCATGCAGTTGAAGCTAAATCATTTATATTGCAAGTATTTGAAGCTAAATCATTTGTTTCGCATCGTTTTGAAGTTAAACCGTCTACTTAGCATTGATTTGAACCTAAGTCATGTGTTTCGAATGAATGTGAAGCTAACTCGTTTGTATCGCATGCATGTGAAGCTATATCGTTTATATCGCAAGTATTTGAAGCTAAATCATTCGTTTCGCATGGATTAGAAGCTAACTCGCTTGTTTCGCTTCCAGTTGAAGCTTAATCATTTATATCGCTAGTATTTGAAGTTAAATCATTTTTTTTACATGGATTTGAAGCTAAACCTTCTACTTCGTGTTCCTTTGAAGACAAATCATGTGTTTCGCATGGATTTGAAGCTAACTCGCTTGTTTCGCTTCCAGTTGAAGCTATATCATTCATATCGCTAGTATTTGAACCTGAATCACTTGTTTCGCATGGATTTGAAGCTGAACAATCTACTAGGCATTGAGTTGAAGCAAAATCATGTGTTTCGAATGACTGTGAAGCTAACTCGTTTGTTTCGCTTGCGTTTGAAGCTATATCGTTTATATCGCAAGTATTTGAAGCTAAATCACTTGTTTCGCATGGATTAGAAGCTAACTCGCTTGTTTCGCTCCCAGTTGAAGCTATATCATTCATATCGCAAGTATTTGAAGCTAAATCATTTGTTTCGCATGGATGAGAAGCTAACTCGCTTGATTCGCATCTAGTTGAAGTTAAACCATTTATATCGCAAGTATTTGAAGCTAAATCACTTGTTTCTTATGGATTTGAAGCTAAACTAACTACTTCGCATTGATTGGAAGCTATATCATATGATTCGCATGCATTTGACGCTAAACCTTCTATTCTGCATTGATTTGAAGCTAAATCATGTGGTTTGCATGGATTCGAAGCTATCTCGTTTGTTTCGCGTCCAGTTGAATATTAATCATTTATATCGCAAGTATTTGAAGCTAAATCATTTGTTTCGCATGGATTTTAAGCTAAACTTTCTTCTCCGCATTGATTTGAAGCTAAATCATGCATTTCGCATGTATTTGAAGCTAACTCGATTGTTTCGCTTCCAGTTGAAGCTATATCATTCATATCGCTAGTATTTGAAGCTAAATCATTTGTTTCGCATGGATTTGAAGCTGAACCATCTACTAGGCATTGAGTTGAAGCTAAATCATGTGTTTCGAATGACTGTGAAGCTAACTCGTTTGTATCGCATGCTTTTGAAGCTATATCGTTTATATCGCAAGTATTTGAAGCTAAATCATTCGTTTCGCATGGATTAGAAGCTAACTCGATTGTTTCGCTTCCAGTTGAAGCTATATCATTTATATCGCTAGTATTTGAAACTAAATCATTTGTTTCGCATGGTTTTGAAGCTAAACCTTCTACTTCGCATTGATGTGATCCTAAGTCATGTGTTTCGAATGAATGTGAAGCTAACTCGTTTGTATCGCATGCATGTGAAGCTATATCGTTTATATCGCAAGTATTTGAAGCTAAATCATTCGTTTCGCATGGATTAGAAGCTAACTCGCTTGTTTCGCTTCCAGTTGAAGCTTAATCATTTATATCGCTAGTATTTGAAGTTAAATCATTTTTTTTACATGGATTTGAAGCTAAACCTTCTACTTCGTGTTCCTTTGAAGACAAATCATGTGTTTCGCATGGATTTGAATCTAACTCGCTTGTTTCGCTTCCAGTTGAAGCTATATCATTCATATCGCTAGTATTTGAAGCTGAATCATTTGTTTCGCATGGATTTGAAGCTGAACCATCTACTAGGCATTGTGTTGAAGCTAAATCATGTGTTTCGAATGACTGTGAAGCTAACTCGTTTGTTTCGCTTGCGTTTGAAGCTATATCGTTTATATCGCAAGTATTTGAAGCTAAATCACTTGTTTCGCATGGATTAGAAGCTAACTCGCTTGTTTCGCTCCCAGTTGAAGCTATATCATTCATATCGCTAGTATTTGAAGCTAAATCATTTGTTTCGCATGGATTTAAGGCTAATCCTACTTCTTCGCATTGATTTGATGCTAAATCATGTGTTTCGCATGAATTTGAATCTAACTCGAATGTTTCGCATGCAGTTGAAGCTAAATCATTTATATCGCAAGTATTTGAAGCTAAATCATTTATTTCGCATGCATTTGAAGCTAAATCTTCTACTTCGCATTGATTTGAAGATAAATCATGTGTTTCGCATGGATTTGAATCTAACTCGATTGTTTCGCATGCAGTTGAAGCTATATCATTCATATCGCTAGTATTTGAAACTAAATCATTTGTTTCGCATGGATTTGAAGCTAAACCTTCTAATTCGCATTGATTTGATCCTAAGTCATGTGTTTCGAATGAATGTGAAGCTAACTCGTTTGTATCGCATGCATGTGAAGCTATATCGTTTATATCGCAAGTATTTGAAGCTAAATCATTCGTTTCGCATGGATTAGAAGCTAACTCGCTTGTTTCGCTTCCAGTTGAAGCTTAATCATTTATATCGCTAGTATTTGAAGTTAAATCATTTTTTTTACATGGATTTGAAGCTAAACCTTCTACTTCGTGTTCCTTTGAAGACAAATCATGTGTTTCGCATGGATTTGAATCTAACTCGCTTGTTTCGCTTCCAGTTGAAGCTATATCATTCATATCGCTAGTATTTGAAGCTGAATCATTTGTTTCGCATGGATTTGAAGCTGAACCATCTACTAGGCATTGAGTTGAAGCTAAATCATGTGTTTCGAATGACTGTGAAGCTAACTCGTTTGTTTCGCTTGCGTTTGAAGCTATATCGTTTATATCGCAAGTATTTGAAGCTAAATCACTTGTTTCGCATGGATTAGAAGCTAACTCGCTTGTTTCGCTCCCAGTTGAAGCTATATCATTCATATCGCTAGTATTTGAAGCTAAATCATTTGTTTCGCATGGATTTGAAGCTAAACCTTCTTCTTCGCATTGATTTGATGCTAAATCATGTGTTTCGCATGGATTTGAATCTAACTCGAATGTTTCGCATGCAGTTGAAGCTAAATCATTTATATCGCAAGTATTTGAAGCTAAATCATTTATTTCGCATGCATTTGAAGTTAAATCTTCTACTTCGCATTGATTTGAAGATAAATCATGTGTTTCGCATGGATTTGAATCTAACTCGATTGTTTCGCATGCAGTTGATGCTAAATCATTTATATCGCAAGTATTTGAAGCTAAATCATTTATTTCGAATGGATTTGAAGCTAAACCTTCTTCTTCGCATTGATTTGAAGCTAAATCATGTGTTTCGAATGAATGTGAAGCTAACTCGTTTGTTTGGCATGCATTTGAAGCTATATCGTTTATATCGCAAGTATTTAAAGCTAAATCTTTTTTTTCGCATGGATTAGAAGCTAACTCGCTTGTATCGCTTCCAATTGAAGCTAAATCATTTATATCGCAAGTATTTGAAGCTAAATCATTTTCTCGCATGGATTTGCAGCTAAACCTTCTACTTCGCGTTGCTTTGTAGATAAATCATGTGTTTGGCATGGATTTGAATCTAACTCGAATGTTTCGCATGCAGTTGAAGCTAAATCATTTATAACGCAAGTGTTTGAAGCTAAATCATTTATTTCGCATGCATTTGAAGCTAAATCTTCTACTTCGTATTGATTTGAAGATAAATCATGTGTTTCGCATGGATTTGAATCTAACTCGATTGTTTCGCATGCAGTTGATGCTAAATCATTTATATCGCAAGTATTTGAAGCTAAATCATTTGTTTCGAATGGATTTGGAGCTAACCTTCTACTTCGCGTTGCTTTGAAGATAAATCATGTGTTTCGCATGGATTTGAAGCTAACTCGCTTGTTCCACTTCCAGTTGAATCTAAATCATTTATATCGCAAGTATTTGATCTAAATCATTTTTCTCGCATGGATTAGAAGCTAACTCGCTCGTTTCGCTTCCAGATGAAGCTAAATCATTTATATCGCTAGTACTTGAAGGTAAATCATTTGTTTCGCATGGATTTGAAGCTAAACCTTCTACTTCGCATGGATTTGAAGATAAATCATGTGTTTCGAATGACTGTGAAGCTAACTCGTTTGTTTCGCATGCATTTGAAGCTATAACGTTTATATCGCAAGTATTTGAAGCTAAATCATTTGTTTCGCATGGATTTGAAGCTAAAACTTTTACTCGGCATTGATTTAAATCTAAATCTCGTTTTTCGCATTGATTTGAATCTAGCTTGTTTGTTTCGTATGCAGTTGAATCTAAATCAATTATATCGCAAGTATTTGAAGCAAAATCATTTGTTTCGCATGGATTTGAAGCTAAACCTTCTACATCGCGTTGCTTTGAAGATAAATCATGTGTTTCGCATGGATTTGAATCTAACTCGATTGTTTCGCATGCAGTTGAAGCTAAATCATTTATATTGCAAGTATTTGAAGCTAAATCATTTGTTTCGCATCGTTTTGAAGTTAAACCGTCTACTTAGCATTGATTTGAACCTAAGTCATGTGTTTCGAATGAATGTGAAGCTAACTCGTTTGTTTCGCTTGCGTTTGAAGCTATATCGTTTATATCGCAAGTATTTGAAGCTAAATCACTTGTTTCGCATGGATTAGAATCTAACTCGAATGTTTCGCATGCAGTTGAAGCTAAATCATTTATATCGCAAGTATTTGAAGCTAAATCATTTATTTCGCATGCATTTGAAGTTAAATCTTCTACTTCGCATTGATTTGAAGATAAATCATGTGTTTCGCATGGATTTGAATCTAACTCGATTGTTTCGCATGCAGTTGATGCTAAATCATTTATATCGCAAGTATTTGAAGCTAAATCATTTATTTCGAATGGATTTGAAGCTAAACCTTCTTCTTCGCATTGATTTGAAGCTAAATCATGTGTTTCGAATGAATGTGAAGCTAACTCGTTTGTTTGGCATGCATTTGAAGCTATATCGTTTATATCGCAAGTATTTAAAGCTAAATCTTTTTTTTCGCATGGATTAGAAGCTAACTCGCTTGTATCGCTTCCAATTGAAGCTAAATCATTTATATCGCAAGTATTTGAAGCTAAATCATTTTCTCGCATGGATTTGCAGCTAAACCTTCTACTTCGCGTTGCTTTGTAGATAAATCATGTGTTTGGCATGGATTTGAATCTAACTCGAATGTTTCGCATGCAGTTGAAGCTAAATCATTTATAACGCAAGTGTTTGAAGCTAAATCATTTATTTCGCATGCATTTGAAGCTAAATCTTCTACTTCGTATTGATTTGAAGATAAATCATGTGTTTCGCATGGATTTGAATCTAACTCGATTGTTTCGCATGCAGTTGATGCTAAATCATTTATATCGCAAGTATTTGAAGCTAAATCATTTGTTTCGAATGGATTTGGAGCTAACCTTCTACTTCGCGTTGCTTTGAAGATAAATCATGTGTTTCGCATGGATTTGAAGCTAACTCGCTTGTTCCACTTCCAGTTGAATCTAAATCATTTATATCGCAAGTATTTGATCTAAATCATTTTTCTCGCATGGATTAGAAGCTAACTCGCTCGTTTCGCTTCCAGATGAAGCTAAATCATTTATATCGCTAGTACTTGAAGGTAAATCATTTGTTTCGCATGGATTTGAAGCTAAACCTTCTACTTCGCATGGATTTGAAGATAAATCATGTGTTTCGAATGACTGTGAAGCTAACTCGTTTGTTTCGCATGCATTTGAAGCTATAACGTTTATATCGCAAGTATTTGAAGCTAAATCATTTGTTTCGCATGGATTTGAAGCTAAAACTTTTACTCGGCATTGATTTAAATCTAAATCTCGTTTTTCGCATTGATTTGAATCTAGCTTGTTTGTTTCGTATGCAGTTGAATCTAAATCAATTATATCGCAAGTATTTGAAGCAAAATCATTTGTTTCGCATGGATTTGAAGCTAAACCTTCTACATCGCGTTGCTTTGAAGATAAATCATGTGTTTCGCATGGATTTGAATCTAACTCGATTGTTTCGCATGCAGTTGAAGCTAAATCATTTATATCGCAAGTATTTGAAGCTAAATCACTTGTTTCGCATGGATTAGAAGCTAACTCGCTTGTTTCGCTCCCAGTTGAAGCTATATCATTCATATCGCTAGTATTTGAAGCTAAATCATTTGTTTCGCATGGATTTGAAGCTAAACCTTCTTCTTCGCATTGATTTGATGCTAAATCATGTGTTTCGCATGGATTTGAATCTAACTCGAATGTTTCGCATGCAGTTGAAGCTAAATCATTTATATCGCAAGTATTTGAAGCTAAATCATTTATTTCGCATGCATTTGAAGCTAAATCTTCTACTTCGCATTGATTTGAAGATAAATCATATGTTTCGCATGGATTTGAATCTAACTCGATTGTTTCGCATGCAGTTGATGCTAAATCATTTATATCGCAAGTATTTGAAGCTAAATCATTTGTTTCGAATGGATTTGAAGCTAAACCTTCTTCTTCGCATTGATTTGAAGCTAATTCGTGTGTTTCGTACGAATGTGAAGCTAACACGTTTGTCTCGCTTCCAGTTGAAGCTAAATCATTTATATCGGAAGTATTTGAAGCTAAATCATTTGTTTCGAATGGATTTGAAGCTAAACCTTCTTCTTCGCATTGATTTGGAGCTAAATCATGTGTTTCGAATGAATGTGAAGCTAACTCGTTTGTTTGGCATGCATTTGAAGCTATATCGTTTATATCGCAAGTATTTGAAGCTAAATCTTTTTTTTCGCATGGATTAGAAGCTAACTAGCTTGTATCGCTTCCAATTGAAGCTAAATCATTTATATCGCAAGTATTTGAATCTAAATCATTTTTTCGCATGGATTTGAAGCTAAACCTTCTACTTCGTATTGATTTGAAGATAAATCATGTGTTTCGCATGGATTTGAATCTAACTCGATTGTTTCGCATGCAGTTGATGCTAAATCATTTATATCGCAAGTATTTGAAGCTAAATCATTTGTTTCGAATGGATTTGGAGCTAACCTTCTACTTCGCGTTGCTTTGAAGATAAATCATGTGTTTCGCATGGATTTGAAGCTAACTCGCTTGTTCCACTTCCAGTTGAATCTAAATCATTTATGTCGCAAGTATTTGATCTAAATCTTTTTTTTCGCATGGATTAGAAGCTAACTCGCTCGTTTCGCTTCCAGATGAAGCTAAATCATTTATATCGCTAGTACTTGAAGGTAAATCATTTGTTTCGCAAAGATTTGAAGCTAAACCTTCTACTTCGCATGGATTTGAAGATAAATCATGTGTTTCGAATGACTGTGAACCTAACTCGTTTGTTTCGCACGCATTTGAAGCTATATCGTTTATATCGTAAATACTTGAAGATAAATCATTTGTTTCGCATGGATTACAAGCTAACTCGTTTGTTTCGCTTCCAGTTGAAGCTAAATCGTTTATAACGCTGGTATTTGAAGCGAAATCATTTGTATCGCATGGATTTGAAGCTAAACCTTCTACTTCGCATTGATTTGAACCTAAGTCATGTGTTTTGAATGAATGTGAAGATAACTCGTTTGTATCGCATGCATTTGAAGCAATATCGTTTATATCGCAAGTATTTGTTAGCAAAATCATTTGTTTCGCTTGGATTTGAAGCTCAATCTTCTACTTCGCATTGATTTGAAGCTAAATCATGTGTTTCGAATGCATGTGAAGCTAACTCGTTTGTTTCGCTTGCATTTGAATCTAAATCATTTATATCGCAAGTATTTGAAGCTAAATCATTTGTTTCGCATAGATTTGAAACCAAAGCTTTAACCTCGCATTGATTTGAACCTAAATCATGTGTTTCGCATGAATATGAAGCTAACTCTTTTGTCTCGCTTCCAGTTGAAGCTAAATCATTTATATCGCAAGTATTTGAAGCTAAATCATTTGTTTCGCATGGATTTGAAGCTAAACCTTCTACTTCGTATTCCTTTGAAGACAAATCATGTGTTTCGGATGGATTTGAAGCTAACTCGCTTGTTTCGCTTCCAGTTAAAGCTAAATCATTTATATCGCAAGTATTTGAAGCAAAATCATTTGTTTCTCATGGATTTGAAGCTAAACCTTCTACTTCGCATTGATTTGAAGATAAATCATGTGTTTCGAATGACTGTGAAGCTAACTCGTTTTTTTCGCATGCATTTGTAGCTATATCGTTTATATCGCAAGTATTTGAAGCTAAATCATTTGTTTCGCATGGATTTGAAGCTAAACCTTCTACTTCGTATTCCTTTGAATCTAAATCTCGTGTTTTGAATGGATTTGAAGCTAACTCGCTTGTTTTGCTTCCAGTTGAATGTAAATCATTTATATCGCAAGTATTTGAAGCAAAATCATTTGTTTCTCTTGGATTTGAAGCTAAACCTTCTACTTCGCAATGCATGGAAGATAAATCATGTGTTTCGCGTCGATTTGAAGCTAACTCGTTTGTTTCGCATGGATTTGAAGCTAAACCTTCTTCTTCGCATTGATTTGAAGCTAAATCATGTGTTTCGAATGAATGTGAAGCTAACTCGTTTGTTTGGCATGCATTTGAAGCTATATCGTTTATATCGCAAGTATTTGAAGCTAAATCTTTTTTTTCGCATGGATTAGAAGCTAACTAGCTTGTATCGCTTCCAATTGAAGCTAAATCATTTATATCGCAAGTATTTGAAGCTAAATCATTTTTTCGCATGGATTTGAAGCTAAACCTTCTACTTCGCGTTGCTTTGTAGATAAATCATGTGTTTCGCATGGATTTGAATCTAACTCGAATGTTTCGCATGCAGTTGAAGCTAAATCATTTATAACGCAAGTATTTGAAGCTAAATCATTTATTTCGCATGCATTTGAAGCTAAATCTTCTACTTCGTATTGATTTGAAGATAAATCATGTGTTTCGCATGGATTTGAATCTAACTCGATTGTTTCGCATGCAGTTGATGCTAAATCATTTATATCGCAAGTATTTGAAGCTAAATCATTTGTTTCGAATGGATTTGGTGCTAACCTCCTACTTCGCGTTGCTTTGAAGATAAATCATGTGTTTCGCATGGATTTGAAGCTAACTCGCTTGTTCCACTTCCAGTTGAATCTAAATCATTTATGTCGCAAATATTTGATCTAAATCTTTTTTTTCGCATGGATTAGAAGCTAACTCGCTCGTTTCGCTTCCAGATGAAGCTAAATCATTTATATCGCTAGTACTTGAAGGTAAATCATTTGTTTCGCATGGATTTGAAGCTAAACCTTCTACTTCGCATGGATTTGAAGATAAATCATGTGTTTCGGATGACTGTGAAGCTAACTCGTTTGTTTCGCATGCATTTGAAGCTATAGCGTTTATATCGCAAGTATTTGAAGCTAAATCTTTTTTTTCGCATGGATTAGAAGCTAACTAGCTTGTATCGCTTCCAATTGAAGATAAATCATTTATATCGCAAGTATTTGAAGCTAAATCGTTTGTGTCGCATGGATTTGAAGCTAAACCTTCTACTTCGCATTGATTTGAAGCTAAATCATGTGTTTCGAATGACTGTGAACCTAACTCGTTTGTTTCGCACGCATTTGAAGCTATATCGTTTATATCGTAAATACTTGAAGATAAATCATTTGTTTCGCATGGATTACAAGCTAACTCGCTTGTTTCGCTTCCAGTTGAAGCTAAATCGTTTATAACGCTGGTATTTGAAGCTAAATCATTTGTTTCGCATGGATTTGAAGCTAAACCTTCTACTTCGCATTGATTTGAACCTAAGTCATGTGTTTCGAATGAATGTGAAGATAACTCGTTTGTATCGCATGCATTTGAAGCAATATCGTTTATATCGCAAGTATTTGTTAGCAAAATCATTTGTTTCGCTTGGATTTGAAGCTCAATCTTCTACTTCGCATTGATTTGAAGCTAAATCATGTGTTTCGAATGCATGTGAAGCTAACTCGTTTGTTTCGCTTGCATTTGAATCTAAATCATTTATATCGCAAGTATTTGAAGCTAAATCATTTGTTTCGCATAGATTTGAAACCAAAGCTTTAACCTCGCATTGATTTGAACCTAAATCATGTGTTTCGCATGAATATGAAGCTAACTCTTTTGTCTCGCTTCCAGTTGAAGCTAAATCATTTATATCGCAAGTATTTGAAGCAAAATCATTTGTTTCTCATGGATTTGAAGCTAAACCTTCTACTTCGCATTGATTTGAAGATAAATCATGTGTTTCGAATGACTGTGAAGCTAACTCGTTTTTTTCGCATGCATTTGTAGCTATATCGTTTATATCGCAAGTATTTGAAGCTAAATCATTTGTTTCGCATGGATTTGAAGCTAAACCTTCTACTTCGTATTCCTTTGAATCTAAATCTCGTGTTTTGAATGGATTTGAAGCTAACTCGCTTGTTTTGCTTCCAGTTGAATGTAAATCATTTATATCGCAAGTATTTGAAGCAAAATCATTTGTTTCTCTTGGATTTGAAGCTAAACCTTCTACTTCGCAATGCATGGAAGATAAATCATGTGTTTCGCGTCGATTTGAAGCTAACTCGTTTGTTTCGCATGGAGTTGAATCTAAATCATTTATATCGCAAGTATTTGAAGCTAAATCATTTGTTTCGCATGGATTTGAAGCTAAACCTTCTACGTCGCATTGATTTGAAGCTAAATCATGTGTTTCGAATGACTGTGAAGCTAACTCGTTTGTTTCGCATGCATTTGAATCAATATCGTTTATATCGCAAGTATTTGAAGCTAAATCATTTGTTTCGCATGGATTTGAAGCTAAAACTTCTACTCGGCAGTGATTTGAAGCTAAATCTCGTGTCTTGCATGGATTTGAATCTAACTTGTTTGTTTCGCATGCAGTTGAATCTAAATCATTTATATCGCAAGTATTTGAAGCAAAATCATTTGTTTCTCTTGGATCTGCAGCTAAACCTTCTTTTTCGATTTGATTTGAAGCTAAATCATGTGTTTCGATTGAATGTGAAGCTAACTCGTGTGTTTCGCATGCATTTGAAGCTATATCGTTTACGTCGCAAGTATTTGAAGCTAAATCATATGTTTCGCATGGATTTGAAGCTAAACCTTCTACTTCGCATTGGTTTGAAGCTAAATCATTTGTTTCGCGTGAAAGTGAAGCTAACTCGTTTGTCTCGCTTCCAGTTGAGGCTAAATCATTTATATCGCAAGTATCTGAAGCTAAATCATTTGTTTCGCATGGATTTGATGCTAAACCTTGTGCTTCGCAATGCATGGAAGATAAATCACGTGTTTCGCGTGGATTTGAAGCTAACGCGTTTGTTTCGCATGCAGTTGAATCTAAATCATTTATATCGCAAGAATTTGAAGCTAAATCATTTGTTTCGCATGGATATGAAGCTAAACCTTCTACTTCGCATTGGTTTGAAGCTACATCATTTGTTTCGCGTGAAAGTGAAGCTAACTCGTTTGTCTCGCTTCCAGTTGAGGCTAAATCATTTATATCGCAAGTATTTGAAGCTAAATCATTTGTTTCGCATGGATTTGAAGCTATACCTTGTGCTTCGCAATGCATGTAAGATAAATCACCTGTTACGGGTGGATTTGAAGCTAACGCGTTTGCTTTGCATGCAGTTGAATCTAAATCATTTATATCGCAAGAATTTGAAGCTAAATCATTTGTTTCGCGTGATTGTGAAGATAACTCGTTTGTCTCGCTTCCAGTTGATGCTAAATCATTTATATCGGAAGTATTTGAAGCTAAATCATTTGTTTCGCATGGATTTGAAGCTAATCCTTCTACTCCGCTTGGATTTGAAGTTAAATCATGTGTTTCGCATGGGTTAGAAACTAACTCGCATGTTTCGAATCCAGTTGGAGCTAAATCATTTATGTGGCAAGTATTTGAAGCTAAATCATTTGTTTCGAATGGATTTGAAGTAAACCTTCTACATCGCATTGATTAGAAGTTATATCATGTGTTTCGCATGGGTTAGAAACTAACTCGCTTGTTTCGATTCCAGTTGAAGCTAAATCATTTATGTCGCAAGTATTTGAAGCTAAATCATTTGTTTCGAATGGATTTGAAGCTAAACCTTCTACTCCCCATTGATTAGAAGTTAAATCATGTGTTTCGCATGGTTTAGAAGCTAACTCGCTTGTTTCGCATCCAGTTGAAGATAAATCATTTATGTCGCAAGTATTTGTTGCTAAATCATTTGTTTCTTATGGATTTTGAAGCTAAACCACCTACTTCGCATTGATTTGAAGCTATATCATGCGTTTCGCATGCATTTGACGCTAAACCTTCTATTCTGCATTGATTTGAAGCTAAATCATGTGGTTTGCATGGATTCTAAGCTAACTCGTTTGTTTCGCGTCCAGTTGAATATTAATCTTTTATATCGCAAGTATTTGAAGCTAGATCATTTGGTTCGCATGGATATGAAGCTAAACGTTCTACTTCGCATTGATTTGAAGCTAAATCATTTGTTTCGCGTTAAAGTGAATCTAACTCGTGTGTCTTGCTTCCAGTTGAAGCTAAATAATTTATGTCGCAAGTATTTGAAGCTAAATCATTTGTTTCGCATGGATTTGGAGCTAAACATTCTACATCGCATTGATTTGAAGCTAAATCATGTGTTTCGAATGAATGTGAATCTAACTCGTTTGTTTCGCTGGCATTTGAAACAATATCGTTTATACCGCAAGTATTTGGAGCTAAATCATTTGTTTCGCATGGATTAGAAGCTAACTCGCTCGATTCGATTCCAGTTGAAGCTAAATCATTTATACCTCAAGTACTTGAAGCTAAATCATTTGTTTCGCATGGATTTGAAGAAAACCTTCTACATCGCATTGATTTGAAGCTAAATCATGTGTTTCGAATGAATGTGAATCTAACTAGTTTGTTTCGCATGCATTTGAAGCTATATCGTTTATACCGCAAGTATTTAAATCAAAATCATTTGTTTCGCATGGATGAGAAGCTAACTCGCTGATTCGCTTCCAGTTGAAGCTAAATCATTTATATCGCAAGTATTTGAAGCTGAATCATTTGTTTCGCATAGATTTGAAACCAAAGCTTTAACCTCGCATTGATTTGAACCTAAATCATGTGTTTCGCATGAATATGAAGCTAACTCTTTTGTCTCGCTTCCAGTTGAAGCTAAATCATTTATATCGCAAGTATTTGAAGCAAAATCATTTGTTTCTCATGGATTTGAAGCTAAACCTTCTACTTCGCATTGATTTGAAGATAAATCATGTGTTTCGAATGACTGTGAAGCTAACTCGTTTTTTTCGCATGCATTTGTAGCTATATCGTTTATATCGCAAGTATTTGAAGCTAAATCATTTGTTTCGCATGGATTTGAAGCTAAACCTTCTACTTCGTATTCCTTTGAATCTAAATCTCGTGTTTTGAATGGATTTGAAGCTAACTCGCTTGTTTTGCTTCCAGTTGAATGTAAATCATTTATATCGCAAGTATTTGAAGCAAAATCATTTGTTTCTCTTGGATTTGAAGCTAAACCTTCTACTTCGCAATGCATGGAAGATAAATCATGTGTTTCGCGTCGATTTGAAGCTAACTCGTTTGTTTCGCATGGAGTTGAATCTAAATCATTTATATCGCAAGTATTTGAAGCAAAATCATTTGTTTCTCTTGGATCTGCAGCTAAACCTTCTTTTTCGATTTGATTTGAAGCTAAATCATGTGTTTCGATTGAATGTGAAGCTAACTCGTGTGTTTCGCATGCATTTGAAGCTATATCGTTTACGTCGCAAGTATTTGAAGCTAAATCATATGTTTCGCATGGATTTGAAGCTAAACCTTCTACTTCGCATTGGTTTGAAGCTAAATCATTTGTTTCGCGTGAAAGTGAAGCTAACTCGTTTGTCTCGCTTCCAGTTGAGGCTAAATCATTTATATCGCAAGTATCTGAAGCTAAATCATTTGTTTCGCATGGATTTGATGCTAAACCTTGTGCTTCGCAATGCATGGAAGATAAATCACGTGTTTCGCGTGGATTTGAAGCTAACGCGTTTGTTTCGCATGCAGTTGAATCTAAATCATTTATATCGCAAGAATTTGAAGCTAAATCATTTGTTTCGCATGGATATGAAGCTAAACCTTCTACTTCGCATTGGTTTGAAGCTACATCATTTGTTTCGCGTGAAAGTGAAGCTAACTCGTTTGTCTCGCTTCCAGTTGAGGCTAAATCATTTATATCGCAAGTATTTGAAGCTAAATCATTTGTTTCGCATGGATTTGAAGCTATACCTTGTGCTTCGCAATGCATGTAAGATAAATCACCTGTTACGGGTGGATTTGAAGCTAACGCGTTTGCTTTGCATGCAGTTGAATCTAAATCATTTATATCGCAAGAATTTGAAGCTAAATCATTTGTTTCGCGTGATTGTGAAGATAACTCGTTTGTCTTGCTTCCAGTTGATGCTAAATCATTTATATCGGAAGTATTTGAAGCTAAATCATTTGTTTCGCATGGATTTGAAGCTAATCCTTCTACTCCGCTTGGATTTGAAGTTAAATCATGTGTTTCGCATGGGTTAGAAACTAACTCGCATGTTTCGAATCCAGTTGGAGCTAAATCATTTATGTCGCAAGTATTTGAAGCTAAATCATTTGTTTCGAATGGATTTGAAGTAAACCTTCTACATCGCATTGATTAGAAGTTATATCATGTGTTTCGCATGAGTTAGAAACTAACTCGCTTGTTTCGATTCCAGTTGAAGCTAAATCATTTATGTCGCAAGTATTTGAAGCTAAATCATTTGTTTCGAATGGATTTGAAGCTAAACCTTCTACTCCCCATTGATTAGAAGTTAAATCATGTGTTTCGCATGGTTTAGAAGCTAACTCGCTTGTTTCGCATCCAGTTGAAGATAAATCATTTATGTCGCAAGTATTTGTTGCTAAATCATTTGTTTCTTATGGATTTTGAAGCTAAACCACCTACTTCGCATTGATTTGAAGCTATATCATGCGTTTCGCATGCATTTGACGCTAAACCTTCTATTCTGCATTGATTTGAAGCTAAATCATGTGGTTTGCATGGATTCTAAGCTAACTCGTTTGTTTCGCGTCCAGTTGAATATTAATCTTTTATATCGCAAGTATTTGAAGCTAGATCATTTGGTTCGCATGGATATGAAGCTAAACGTTCTACTTCGCATTGATTTGAAGCTAAATCATTTGTTTCGCGTTAAAGTGAATCTAACTCGTGTGTCTTGCTTCCAGTTGAAGCTAAATAATTTATGTCGCAAGTATTTGAAGCTAAATCATTTGTTTCGCATGGATTTGGAGCTAAACATTCTACATCGCATTGATTTGAAGCTAAATCATGTGTTTCGAATGAATGTGAATCTAACTCGTTTGTTTCGCTGGCATTTGAAACAATATCGTTTATACCGCAAGTATTTGGAGCTAAATCATTTGTTTCGCATGGATTAGAAGCTAACTCGCTCGATTCGATTCCAGTTGAAGCTAAATCATTTATACCTCAAGTACTTGAAGCTAAATCATTTGTTTCGCATGGATTTGAAGAAAACCTTCTACATCGCATTGATTTGAAGCTAAATCATGTGTTTCGAATGAATGTGAATCTAACTAGTTTGTTTCGCATGCATTTGAAGCTATATCGTTTATACCGCAAGTATTTGAATCAAAATCATTTGTTTCGCATGGATGAGAAGCTAACTCGCTGATTCGCTTCCAGTTGAAGCTAAATCATTTATATCGCAAGTATTTGAAGCTGAATCATTTGTTTCGCATGGATTTGAAGCTAAAACTTCTACTCGGCATTGATTTGAATCTAATTCTAGTGTTTTGCATGGATTTGAATCTAACTTGTTTGTTTCGCTTCCACTTGAAGCTAAATCATTTATGTCGCAAGTATTTGAAGCTAAATCATTTGTTTCGCATGGATTTGAAGTTAATCTTCTACTTCGAATAGATTTGAAGCTAAATCATGTGTTTCGAATGAATGTGAGCTAACTCGTTTGTTTCGCATGCATTTGAAGCTATATCGTTTATATCGCAAGTACTTGAAGCTAAATCATTTGTTTCGCATGGATTACAAGCTCACTCGCATGTTTCGCTTCCAGTTGAAGCTAAATCGTTTATATCGCTGGTATTTGAAGCTAAATCCTATGTTTCGCATGGATTTGAAGCTAAACCTTCTACTTCTCATTGATTTGAAGCTAAATCATGTGTTTCGAATGAATGTGAATCTAACTAGTTTGTTTCGAATGCATTTGAAGCTATATCGTTTATACCGCAAGTATTTGATGCTAAATCATTTGTTTCGCAAGGATGAGAAGCTAACTCGCTTGATTCGCTTCTAGTTGAAGCTAAATCGTTTATATCGCTGGTATTTGAAGCTAAATCATTTGTTTCGCATGGATTTGAAGCTAAACCTTCTACTTCGTATTCCTTTGAAGACAAATCATGTGTTTCGGATGGATTTGAAGCTAACTCGCTTGTTTCGCTTCCAGTTAAAGCTAAATCTTTTATATCGCAAGTATTTGAAGCAAAATCATTTGTTTCTCATGGATTTGAAGCTAAACCTTCTACTTCGCATTGATTTGAAGATAAAACATGTGTTTCGAATGACTGTGAAGCTAACTCGTTTTTTTCGCATGCATTTGTAGCTATATCGTTTATATCGCAAGTATTTGAAGCTAAATCATTTGTTTCGCATGGATTTGAAGCTAAACCTTCTACTTCGTATTCCTTTGAATCTAAATCTCGTGTTTTGAATGGATTTGAAGCTAACTCGCTTGTTTCGCTTCCAGTTGAATGTAAATCATTTATATCGCAAGTATTTGAAGCAAAATCATTTGTTTCTCTTGGATTTGAAGCTAAACCTTCTACTTCGCAATGCATGGAAGATAAATCATGTGTTTCGCGTCGATTTGAAGCTAACTCGTTTGTTTCGCATGGAGTTGAATCTAAATCATTTATATCGCAAGTATTTGAAGCTAAATCATTTGTTTCGCATGGATTTGAAGCTAAACCTTCTACGTCGCATTGATTTGAAGCTAAATCATGTGTTTCGAATGACTGTGAAGCTAACTCGTTTGTTTCGCATGCATTTGAATCAATATCGTTTATATCGCAAGTATTTGAAGCTAAATCATTTGTTTCGCACGGATTTGAAGCTAAAACTTCTACTCGGCAGTGATTTGAATCTAAATCTCGTGTCTTGCATGGAATTGAATCTAACTTGTTTGTTTCGCATGCAGTTGAATCTAAATCATTTATATCGCAAGTATTTGAAGCAAAATCATTTGTTTCTCTTGGATCTGCAGCTAAACCTTCTTTTTCGATTTGATTTGAAGCTAAATCATGTGTTTCGAATGAATGTGAAGCTAACTCGTGTGTTTCGCATGCATTTGAAGCTATATCGTTTACGTCGCAAGTATTTGAATCTAAATCATATGTTTCGCATGGATTTGAAGCTAAATCTTCTACTTCGCATTGGTTTGAAGCTAAATCATTTGTTTCGCGTGAAAGTGAAGCTAACTCGTTTGTCTCGCTTCCAGTTGAGGCTAAATCATTTATATCGCAAGTATCTGAAGCTAAATCATTTGTTTCGCATGGATTTGATGCTAAACCTTGTGCTTCGCAATGCATGGAAGATAAATCACGTGTTTCGCGTGGATTTGAAGCTAACGCGTTTGTTTCGCATGCAGTTGAATCTAAATCATTTATATCGCAAGAATTTGAAGCTAAATCATTTGTTTCGCATGGATATGAAGCTAAACCTTCTACTTCGCATTGCTTTGAAGACAAATCTTGTGTTTCGCATGGATTTGAAGCTATCTCGTTGGTCTCGCTTCCAGTTGAAGCTAAATCATTTATACCGGCAGTATTTGAAGCTAAATCAATTGTTTCGCATGGATTTGAAGCTAAACCATCTACTCCGCATTGATTAGAAGTTATATCATGTGTTTCGCATGGGTTAGAAACTAACTCGCTTGTTTCGCTCCCAGTTGAAGCTAAATCATTTATACCGCAAGTACTTGAAGCTAAATCATTTGTTTCGCTTGGATTTGAAGCCAAAGCTTTTATCTCGCATTGATTTGAAGCTAAATCATGTGTTTCGCATGAATGTGAAGCTAACGCTTTTGACTCGCTTCCAGTTGAAGCTAAATCATTTATATCGCTAGTATTTGAAGCTAAATCATTTGTTTCGCATGGATTTGAAGTAAACCTTCTACATCGCATTGATTTGAAGCTAAATAATGTGTTTCGAATGAATGTGAATCTAACTAGTTTGTTTCGCATGCATTTGAAGCTATATCGTTTATACCGCAAGTATTTGTAGCTAAATCATTTGTTTCGCATGGATTAGAATCTAACTCGCTTGTTTCGCTTCCAGTTGTAGCTATATCATTTATATCGCAAGTATTTGAAGCTAAATCATTTGTTTCGAATGGATTTGAAGCTAAACCTTCTTCTTCGCATTGATTTGAAGCTAAATCATGTGTTTCGAATGAATGTGAAGCTAACTCGTTTGTTTGGCATGCATTTGAAGCTATATCGTTTATATCGCAAGTATTTGAAGCTAAATCTTTTTTTTCGCATGGATTAGAAGCTAACTAGCTTGTATCGCTTCCAATTGAAGCTAAATCATTTATATCGCAAGTATTTGAAGCTAAATCATTTTTTCGCATGGATTTGAAGCTAAACCTTCTACTTCGTATTGATTTGAAGATAAATCATGTGTTTCGCATGGATTTGAATCTAACTCGATTGTTTCGCATGCAGTTGATGCTAAATCATTTATATCGCAAGTATTTGAAGCTAAATCATTTGTTTCGAATGGATTTGGAGCTAAACCTTCTTCTTCGCATTGATTTGAAGCTAAATCATGTGTTTCGAATGAATGTGAAGCTAACTCGTTTGTTTGGCATGCATTTGAATCAATATCGTTTATATCGCAAGTATTTGAAGCTAAATCATTTGTTTCGCATGGATTTGAAGCTAAAACTTCTACTCGGCAGTGATTTGAATCTAAATCTCGTGTCTTGCATGGAATTGAATCTAACTTGTTTGTTTCGCATGCAGTTGAATCTAAATCATTTATATCGCAAGTATTTGAAGCAAAATCATTTGTTTCTCTTGGATCTGCAGCTAAACCTTCTTTTTCGATTTGATTTGAAGCTAAATCATGTGTTTCGAATGAATGTGAAGCTAACTCGTGTGTTTCGCATGCATTTGAAGCTATATCGTTTACGTCGCAAGTATTTGAATCTAAATCATATGTTTCGCATGGATTTGAAGCTAAACCTTCTACTTCGCATTGGTTTGAAGCTAAATCATTTGTTTCGCGTGAAAGTGAAGCTAACTCGTTTGTCTCGCTTCCAGTTGAGGCTAAATCATTTATATCGCAAGTATCTGAAGCTAAATCATTTGTTTCGCATGGATTTGATGCTAAACCTTGTGCTTCGCAATGCATGGAAGATAAATCACGTGTTTCGCGTGGATTTGAAGCTAACGCGTTTGTTTCGCATGCAGTTGAATCTAAATCATTTATATCGCAAGAATTTGAAGCTAAATCATTTGTTTCGCATGGATATGAAGCTAAACCTTCTACTTCGCATTGCTTTGAAGACAAATCTTGTGTTTCGCATGGATTTGAAGCTATCTCGTTGGTCTCGCTTCCAGTTGAAGCTAAATCATTTATACCGCAAGTACTTGAAGCTAAATCATTTGTTTCGCTTGGATTTGAAGCCAAAGCTTTTATCTCGCATTGATTTGAAGCTAAATCATGTGTTTCGCATGAATGTGAAGCTAACTCTTTTGACTCGCTTCCAGTTGAAGCTAAATCATTTATATCGCAAGTATTTGAAGCTAAATCATTTGTTTCGAATGGATTTGAAGCTAAACCTTCTTCTTCGCATTGATTTGAAGCTAAATCATGTGTTTCGAATGAATGTGAAGCTAACTCGTTTGTTTGGCATGCATTTGAAGCTATATCGTTTATATCGCAAGTATTTGAAGCTAAATCTTTTTTTTCGCATGGATTAGAAGCTAACTAGCTTGTATCGCTTCCAATTGAAGCTAAATCATTTATATCGCAAGTATTTGAAGCTAAATCATTTTTTCGCATGGATTTGAAGCTAAACCTTCTACTTCGTATTGATTTGAAGATAAATCATGTGTTTCGCATGGATTTGAATCTAACTCGATTGTTTCGCATGCAGTTGATGCTAAATCATTTATATCGCAAGTATTTGAAGCTAAATCATTTGTTTCGAATGGATTTGGAGCTAACCTTCTACTTCGCGTTGCTTTGAAGATAAATCATGTGTTTCGCATGGATTTGAAGCTAACTCGCTTGTTCCACTTCCAGTTGAATCTAAATCATTTATGTCGCAAGTATTTGATCTAAATCTTTTTTTTCGCATGGATTAGTAGCTAACTCGCTCGTTTCGCTTCCAGATGAAGCTAAATCATTTATATCGCTAGTACTTGAAGGTAAATCATTTGTTTCGCAAAGATTTGAAGCTAAACCTTCTACTTCGCATGGATTTGACGATAAATCATGTGTTTCGGATGACTGTGAAGCTAACTCGTTTGTTTCGCATGCATTTGAAGCTATATCGTTTATATCGCAAGTATTTGAAGCTAAATCTTTTTTTTCGCATGGATTAGAAGCTAACTAGCTTGTATCGCTTCCAATTGAAGCTAAATCATTTATATCGTAAGTATTTGAAGCTAAATCGTTTGTTTCGCATGGATTTGAAGCTAAACCTTCTACTTCGCATTGATTTGAAGCTAAATCATGTGTTTCGAATGACTGTGAAGCTAACTCGTTTTTTTCGCATGCATTTGTAGCTATATCGTTTATATCGCAAGTATTTGAAGGTAAATCATTTGTTTCGCATGGATTTGAAGCTAAACCTTCTACTTCGTATTCCTTTGAATCTAAATCTCGTGTTTTGAATGGATTTGAAGCTAACTCGCTTGTTTTGCTTCCAGTTGAATGTAAATCATTTATATCGCAAGTATTTGAAGCAAAATCATTTGTTTCTCTTGGATTTGAAGCTAAACCTTCTACTTCGCAATGCATGGAAGATAAATCATGTGTTTCGCGTCGATTTGAAGCTAACTCGTTTGTTTCGCATGGAGTTGAATCTAAATCATTTATATCGCAAGTATTTGAAGCTAAATCATTTGTTTCGCATGGATTTGAAGCTAAACCTTCTTCTTCGCATTGATTTGAAGCTAAATCATGTGTTTCGAATGAATGTGAAGCTAACTCGTTTGTTTGGCATGCATTTGAAGCTATATCGTTTATATCGCAAGTATTTGAAGCTAAATCTTTTTTTTCGCATGGATTAGAAGCTAACTAGCTTGTATCGCTTCCAATTGAAGCTAAATCATTTATATCGCAAGTATTTGAAGCTAAACCTTCTACTTCGCGTTGCTTTGTAGATAAATCATGTGTTTCGCATGGATTTGAATCTAACTCGAATGTTTCGCATGCAGTTGAAGCTAAATCATTTATAACGCAAGTATTTGATGCTAAATCATTTATTTCGTATGCATTTGAAGCTAAATCTTCTACTTCGTATTGATTTGAAGATAAATCATGTGTTTCGCATGGATTTGAATCTAACTCGATTGTTTCGCATGCAGTTGATGCTAAATCATTTATATCGCAAGTATTTGAAGCTAAATCATTTGTTTCGAATGGATTTGGTGCTAACCTTCTACTTCGCGTTGCTTTGAAGATAAATCATGTGTTTCGCATGGATTTGAAGCTAACTCGCTTGTTCCACTTCCAGTTGAATCTAAATCATTTATGTCGCAAGTATTTGATCTAAATCTTTTTTTTCGCATGGATTAGAAGCTAACTCGCTCGTTTCGCTTCCAGATGAAGCTAAATCATTTATATCGCTAGTACTTGAAGGTAAATCATTTGTTTCGCATGGATTTGAAGCTAAACCTTCTACTTCGCATGGATTTGAAGATAAATCATGTGTTTCGGATGACTGTGAAGCTAACTCGTTTGTTTCGCATGCATTTGAAGCTATATCGTTTATATCGCAAGTATTTGAAGCTAAATCTTTTTTTTCGCATGGATTAGAAGCTAACTAGCTTGTATCGCTTCCAATTGAAGCTAAATCATTTATATCGCAAGTATTTGAAGCTAAATCGTTTGTTTCGCATGGATTTGAAGCTAAACCTTCTACTTCGCATTGATTTGAAGCTAAATCATGTGTTTCGAATGACTGTGAACCTAACTCGTTTGTTTCGCACGCATTTGAAGCTATATCGTTTATATCGTAAATACTTGAAGATAAATCATTTGTTTCGCATGGATTACAAGCTAACTCGCTTGTTTCGCTTCCAGTTGAAGCTAAATCGTTTATAACGCTGGTATTTGAAGCTAAATCATTTGTTTCGCATGGATTTGAAGCTAAACCTTCTACTTCGCATTGATTTGAAGCTAAGTCATGTGTTTCGAATGAATGTGAAGATAACTCGTTTGTATCGCATGCATTTGAAGCAATATCGTTTATATCGCAAGTATTTGTTAGCAAAATCATTTGTTTCGCTTGGATTTGAAGCTCAATCTTCTACTTCGCATTGATTTGAAGCTAAATCATGTGTTTCGAATGCATGTGAAGCTAACTCGTTTGTTTCGCTTGCATTTGAATCTAAATCATTTATATCGCAAGTATTTGAAGCTAAATCATTTGTTTCGCATAGATTTGAAACCAAAGCTTTAACCTCGCATTGATTTGAACCTAAATCATGTGTTTCGCATGAATATGAAGCTAACTCTTTTGTCTCGCTTCCAGTTGAAGCTAAATCATTTATATCGCAAGTATTTGAAGCTAAATCATTTGTTTCGCATGGATTTGAAACCAAAGCTTTAACCTCGCATTGATTTGAACCTAAATCATGTGTTTCGCATGAATATGAAGCTAACTCTTTTGTTTCGCTTCCAGTTGAAGCTAAATCATTTATGTCGCAAGTATTTCAAGCTAAATCATTTGTTTCGCATGGATTTGAAGGTGAACCTTCTACTCCGCATTGATTTGAAGCTAAATCACGTGTTTCGAATGACTGTGAAGCTAACTCGTTTGTTTCGCATGGATTTGAAGCTAAACCTTCTACCTCGCACTGATTTGAAGCTTTGTCATGTGTTTCGCATGGATTTGAATTTAACTCGATTCTTTCGCATGCAGGTGAAGCTAAATCATTTATATCGCAAGTATTTGAAGCGAAATCATTTGTTTCGCATGGATTTGAAGTTAATCTTCTACTTCGAATAGATTTGAAGCTAAATCATGTGTTTCGAATGAATGTGAGCTAACTCGTTTGTTTCGCATGCATTTGAAGCTATATCGTTTATATCGCAAGTACTTGAAGCTAAATCATTTGTTTCGCTTGGATTCGAAGCTAAACCTTCTACTTCGCATTGATTTGAAGCTAAATCATGTGCTTCGAATGAACGTGAAGCTAACTCGTTTGTTTCGCATGCATTTGAATCTATATCGTTTATGTCACAAGTATTTGAAGCTAAATCATTTGTTTCGCATGAATGTGAAGCTAACTCGTTTGTCTCGCTTCCAGTTGAAGCTAAACCATTTATATCGCAAGTATTTGTAGCTAAATCATTTGTTTCGCATCGATAAGAAGATAAACATTCTACTTCGCATTGCTTTGAACCTAAGTCATGTGTTTCGAATGAATGTGAAGCTAACTCGTTTGTATCGCATGCATTTGAAGCTATATCGTTTATATCGCAAGTATTTGAAGCTTAATCATTTGATTCGCATGGATTTGAAGCTAAAACTTCTACTCGGCATTGATTTGAATCTAAATCTAGTGTTTCTGCATGGATTTGAATCTAACTTGTTTGTTTCGCATGCAGTTGAATCTAAATCATTTATATCCCAAGTATTTGAAGCAAAATCATTTGTTTCGCTTGGATTTGAAGCTCAACCTTCTACTTCGCTTTGACTTGAAGCTATTTCATGTGTTTCGCACGAATGTGAAGCTAACTCGTTTGTCTCGCTTCCAGTTGAAGCTAAATCAATTATATCGCCAGTATTTGAAGGTAAATCATTTGTTTCGCATTGATTTGAAGCTAAGCCTTCGACTTCGCATTGATTTGAAGATAAATCATGTGTTTCGAATGACTGTGAAGCTAACTCGTTTGTTTCGCATGCATTTGAAGCTATATCGTTTATATCGCAAGTATTTGAAGCAAAATCATTTGTTTCTCTTGGATTTGAAGCTAAACCTTCTACTTCGCATTGATTTGAAGCTAAATCATGTGTTTCGAATGACTGTGAAGCTAACTCTTTTGTGTCGCATGCATTTGAAGCTATATCGTTTATATCGCAAGTATTTGAAGCTGAATCATATGTTTCGCATGGATTTGAAGATAAACGTTCTACTCCGCATTGATTTGAAGCTAAATCACGTGTTTCGAAAGACTGTGAAGCCAACTCGTTTGTTTCGCATGGATTTGAAACTAAACCTTCTACCTCGCACTGATTTGAAGCTTTGTAATGTGTTTCGCATGGATTTGAATCTAACTCGAATGTTTCGCATCTTGTTGAAGCTAAATCATTTATATCGCAAGTATTTGAAGCTAAATCATTTGTTTCGCATGGATTTGAAGCTAAACCTTCTACTCCGCATTGATTAGAAGTTATATCATGTGTTTCGCATGGGTTAGAAACTAACTCGCTTGTTTCGCTTCCAGTTGAAGCTAAATCATTTATATCGCAAGTATTTGAAGCTAAATCATTTGTTTCGCATGGATTTGAAGCTAAACCTTCTACTCCGCATTGATTAGAAGTTAAATCATGTGTTTCGCATGGTTTAGAAGCTAACTCGCTTGTTTCGCATCCAGTTGAAGCTAAATCACTTATATCGCAAGTATTTGAAGCTAAATCGTTTGTTTCGCGTGTATTTGAAGATAATACTGCTAGTCCGCATTGATTTGTAGCTAAACCATTTGTTTCGCATGGATTTGAAGCAGAACCATCCACTAGGCATTGATTTGAAGCTACATCATGTGTTTCAAATGACTGTGAAGCTAACTCGTTTGTTTCGCATCCATTTGAAGCTCTATCGTTTATATCGCAAGTATGTGAAGCTAAATCATTTGTTTCTCTTGGATTTGAACCAAACCTTCTCCTTTGCATTGATTTGAAGCTAAATCATGTGTTTCGAATGAATGTGAAGCTGACTCGTTTGTTTCGCATGGATTTGAAGCTATATCGTTTATATCGCAATTATTTGAAGCTACATCATTTGTTTCGCATGGATTAGAAGCTAACTTGCTTGTTTCGCTTCCAGTTGAAGCTATATCATTTATATCGCTAGTATTTGAAGTTAAAACACTTGTTTCGCATGGATTTGAAGCTAAACCTTCTACTTCGTATTCCTTTCAAGACAAATCATGTGTTTCGCGTGGATTTGAAGCTAACTCGTTTGTTTCGCATGCATTTGAATCTATATCGTTCATATCACAAGTATTTGAAGCTAAATGTTTTTTTTCGCATGAATTAGAGGCTAACTGGCTTGTTTCGCTACCAATTGAAGCTAAATCATTTATATCGCTAGTGTTCGAATGTAAATCATTTGTTTCGCATGGATTAGAAGCTAACTCGCTTGATTCGCTTCCAATTGAAGCTATATCATTTATATCGCTAGTATTTGATGTCAAATCATTTGTTTCGCATGGATTTGAAGCTAATCCTTCTACTTCGTATTCCTTTGAAGACAAATCATTTGTTTCGCATGTATTTGAAGCTAACTCGCTTGTTTCGCTTCCAGTTAAAGCTAAATCATTTATATCGCAAGTATTTGAAGCTAAATCATTTGTTTCGCATCGATTTGAAGCTAAACCTTCTACTTCGCATTGATTTGAACCTAAGTCATGTGTTTCGAATGAATGTGAAGCTAACCCGTTTGTATCGTTTGCATTTGAAGCTATATCGTTTATATCGCAAGAATTTGAAGCTAAATCATTTGTTTCGAATGGATTTGTAGCTAAAACGTCTACTCCGCATTGATTTAAATCTATATCTCGCTTTTCGCATGGATTTGAATCTAACTTGTTTGTTTCGCATGCAGTTGAATCTAAATCATTTATATCGCAAGTATTTGAAGCCAAATCATTCGTTTCGCATGGATTAGAAGCTAACTCGCTTGTTTCGCTTCCAGTTGAAGCTTAATCATTTATATCGCTAGTATTTGAAGTTAAATCATTTGTTTTACATGGATTTGAAGCTAAACCTTCTACTTCGTATTCCTTTGAAGACAAATCATGTGTTTCACATGAATGTGAAGTTAACTCGTTTGTCTCGCTTCCAGTTGAAGCCAAATCATTTATATCGCTAGAATTTGAAGTTAAATCATTTGTTTTACATGGATTTGAAGCTATACCTTCTACTTCGCACTGATTTGAAGCTTTGTCATGTGTTTCGTGTGGATTTGAATCTAACTCGATTGTTTCGCATACAGTTGAAGCTAAATCACTTATATCGCTAGTATTTGAAGGTAAATCATTTGTTTCGCATGGATTTGAATCTAAACCTTCTACATCGCATTGATTTGAAGCTAAATCATGTGTTTCGAATGACTGTGAAGCTAACTCGTTTGTTTCGCATGCATTTGAATCAATATCGTTTATATCGCAAGTATTTGAAGCTAAATCATATGTTTCGCTTGGATTTGAAGCTGATACTTCTACTCGGCATTGATTTGAATCTAAATCTCGTGTTTTGCATGGATTTGAATCTAACTTGTTTGTTTCGCATGCAGTTGAATCTAAATCATTTATATCGCAAGTATTTGAAGCAAAATCATTTGTTACTCTTGGATTTGAAACTAAACCTTCTTCTTCGCATT
>NW_027477024.1:0-106567 GCF_051020955.1 Megalopta genalis | reverse complement strand
TCAAATACTTGTGATATAAATGATATAGATTCAAATGCAGGCGAAAACTAACGAGTTAGCTCCAATTCCATGCGAAACACATGATTTAGCTGCAAATCAATGAGATGTAGAAGGTTTAGCTTCAAATCCATGCGTAACAAATGATTTAGCTTCAGATACTTGCGATATAAGTGATATAGCATCAAATGCAGGCGAAACGAACGAGTTAGCTTCAAATCCATGCGAAATACATGACTTGGCTGCAAATCAATGCGATGTAGAAGGTTTAGCTTCAAATCCATGCGAAACAAATGATTTAGGTTCAGATACTTGCGATATATTGATATAGCTTCAAATGCAGGCGAAACTAGCGAGTTAGATTCAAATCCATGCGAAACACATGATTTAGCTGCAAATCATTGCGATGTAGAAGGTTTAGCTTCAAATCCATGCGACACAAATGATTTAGCTTCATATACTTGCGATATAAATATTGTAGCTTCAAATGCAGGCGAAACAAACGAGTTAGCTTCCAGTCCAAGCGAATCACACAATTAAGCTTGAAATCAATGCGATGTAGATGGTTTAGATTCAAATCAATGCGACACAAATGATTTAGCTTCAAATACTTGCGATATAAATGATATAGATTCAAATGCAGGCGAAACTAACGAGTTAGCTCCAAATCCATGAGAAACACATGATTTAGCTGCAAATCAATGCGATGTAGAAGGTTTAGCTTCAAATCCATGCGTAACAAATGATTTAGCTTCAGATACTTGCGATATAAGTTATGTAGCATCAAATGCAGGCGAAACGAACGAGTTAGCTTCAAATTCATGCGCAATACATGACTTGGCTGCAAATCAATGCGATGTAGAAGGTTTAGCTTCAAATCCATGCGAAACAAATGATTTAGAATCAGATACTTGCGATATAACTGAATTAGCTTCAAATGCAGGGGAAGCAAACGAGTGAGCATCTAATCCATGCAAAACACATGATTTAGCTTCAAATCAAAGCGATGTAGAAGGTATAGCTTCAAATCCAAGCGATACACATGATTTAGTTTCAAATCAATGCGATGTTGAAGGTTTAGCTTCAAATCCATGCGAAACAAATGATTTAGGTTCAGATACTTGCGATATATTGATATAGCTTCAAATGCAGGCGAAACTAGCGAGTTAGATTCAAATCCATGCGAAACACATGATTTAGCTGCAAATCAATGCGATGTAGAAGGTTTAGCTTCAAATCCATGCGTTACAAATGATTTAGCATCAGGTACTTGCGATATAAATGAAATAGCTTCAAATGCAGGGGAAGCAAACGAGTTAGCATCTAATCCATGCAAAACACATGATTCAGCTTCAAATCAATGCGATGTAGAAGGTATAGCTTCAAATCCAAGCGAAACACATGATTTAGCTTCAAATCAATGCGATGTTGAAGGTTTAGCTTCAAATCGATGCGAAACAAATGATTTAGCTTCAAACACTTGGGATATAAGTGATATAGCTGCAAATGCAGACGAATCAAACGGGGTAGGTTCAAAATCCATGCGATACATATCATTTAGCTTCAAATCGATACGAAGTAGAAGGCTTAGCTTCAAATCCATGCGAAACAAATGATTTAGGTTCAGATACTTGCGATATATTGATATAGCTTCAAATGCAGGCGAAACTAACGAGATAGATTCAAATCCATGCGAAACACATGATTTAGCTGCAAATCAATGCGATGTAGAAGGTTTAGCTTCAAATCCATGCGAAACAAATGATTTAGGTTCAGATACTTGCGATATATTGATATAGCTTCAAATGCAGGAGAAACAAACGAGTTAGCTCCAAATCCATGCGAAACACATGATTTAGCTGCAAATCAATGCGATGTAGAAGGTTTAGCTTCAAATCCATGCGTAACAAATGATTTAGCTTCAGATACTTGCGATATAAGTGATATAGCATCAAATGCAGGCGAAACGAACGAGTTAGCTTCAAATCCATGCGAAATACATGACTTGGCTGCAAGTCAATGCGATGTAGAAGGTTTAGTTCCAAATCGATGCGAAACACATGATTTAGCTGCAAATCATTGCGATGTAGAAGGTTTAGCTTCAAATCCATGCGACACAAATGATTTAGCTTCATATACTTGCGATATAAATATTGTAGCTTCAAATGCAGGCGAAACAAACGAGTTAGCTTCCAGTCCAAGCGAATCACACGATTAAGCTTCAAATCAATGCGATGTAGATGGTTTAGATTCAAATCAATGCGACACAAATGATTTAGCTTCAAATACTTGCGATATAAATGATATAGATTCAAATGCAGGCGAAACTAACGAGTTAGCTCCAAATCCATGAGAAACACATGATTTAGCTGCAAATCAATGCGATGTAGAAGGTTTAGCTTCAAATCCATGCGTAACAAATGATTTAGCTTCAGATACTTGCGATATAAGTTATGTAGCATCAAATGCAGGCGAAACGAACGAGTTAGCTTCAAATTCATGCGCAATACATGACTTGGCTGCAAATCAATGCGATGTAGAAGGTTTAGCTTCAAATCCATGCGAAACAAATGATTTAGAATCAGATACTTGCGATATAACTGAATTAGCTTCAAATGCAGGGGAAGCAAACGAGTGAGCATCTAATCCATGCAAAACACATGATTTAGCTTCAAATCAAAGCGATGTAGAAGGTATAGCTTCAAATCCAAGCGATACACATGATTTAGTTTCAAATCAATGCGATGTTGAAGGTTTAGCTTCAAATCCATGCGAAACAAATGATTTAGGTTCAGATACTTGCGATATATTGATATAGCTTCAAATGCAGGCGAAACTAGCGAGTTAGATTCAAATCCATGCGAAACACATGATTTAGCTGCAAATCAATGCGATGTAGAAGGTTTAGCTTCAAATCCATGCGTTACAAATGATTTAGCATCAGGTACTTGCGATATAAATGAAATAGCTTCAAATGCAGGGGAAGCAAACGAGTTAGCATCTAATCCATGCAAAACACATGATTCAGCTTCAAATCAATGCGATGTAGAAGGTATAGCTTCAAATCCAAGCGAAACACATGATTTAGCTTCAAATCAATGCGATGTTGAAGGTTTAGCTTCAAATCGATGCGAAACAAATGATTTAGCTTCAAGCACTTGGGATATAAGTGATATAGCTGCAAATGCAGACGAATCAAACGGGGTAGGTTCAAAATCCATGCGATACATATCATTTAGCTTCAAATCGATACGAAGTAGAAGGCTTAGCTTTAAATCCATGCGAAACAAATGATTTAGGTTCAGATACTTGCGATATATTGATATAGCTTCAAATGCAGGCGAAACTAACGAGATAGATTCAAATCCATGCGAAACACATAATTTAGCTGCAAATCAATGCGATGTAGAAGGTTTAGCTTCAAATCCATGCGAAACAAATGATTTAGGTTCAGATACTTGCGATATATTGATATAGCTTCAAATGCAGGAGAAACAAACGAGTTAGCTCCAAATCCATGCGAAACACATGATTTAGCTGCAAATCAATGCGATGTAGAAGGTTTAGCTTCAAATCCATGCGTAACAAATGATTTAGCTTCAGATACTTGCGATATAAGTGATATAGCATCAAATGCAGGCGAAACGAACGAGTTAGCTTCAAATCCATGCGAAATACATGACTTGGCTGCAAGTCAATGCGATGTAGAAGGTTTAGTTCCAAATCGATGCGAAACACATGATTTAGCTGCAAATCATTGCGATGTAGAAGGTTTAGCTTCAAATCCATGCGACACAAATGATTTAGCTTCATATACTTGCGATATAAATATTGTAGCTTCAAATGCAGGCGAAACAAACGAGTTAGCTTCCAGTCCAAGCGAATCACACGATTAAGCTTCAAATCAATGCGATGTAGATGGTTTAGATTCAAATCAATGCGACACAAATGATTTAGCTTCAAATACTTGCGATATAAATGATATAGATTCAAATGCAGGCGAAACTAACGAGTTAGCTCCAAATCCATGAGAAACACATGATTTAGCTGCAAATCAATGCGATGTAGAAGGTTTAGCTTCAAATCCATGCGTAACAAATGATTTAGCTTCAGATACTTGCGATATAAGTTATGTAGCATCAAATGCAGGCGAAACGAACGAGTTAGCTTCAAATTCATGCGCAATACATGACTTGGCTGCAAATCAATGCGATGTAGAAGGTTTAGCTTCAAATCCATGCGAAACAAATGATTTAGAATCAGATACTTGCGATATAACTGAATTAGCTTCAAATGCGGGGGAAGCAAACGAGTGAGCATCTAATCCATGCAAAACACATGATTTAGCTTCAAATCAAAGCGATGTAGAAGGTATAGCTTCAAATCCAAGCGATACACATGATTTAGTTTCAAATCAATGCGATGTTGAAGGTTTAGCTTCAAATCCATGCGAAACAAATGATTTAGGTTCAGATACTTGCGATATATTGATATAGCTTCAAATGCAGGCGAAACTAGCGAGTTAGATTCAAATCCATGCGAAACACATGATTTAGCTGCAAATCAATGCGATGTAGAAGGTTTAGCTTCAAATCCATGCGTTACAAATGATTTAGCATCAGGTACTTGCGATATAAATGAAATAGCTTCAAATGCAGGGGAAGCAAACGAGTTAGCATCTAATCCATGCAAAACACATGATTCAGCTTCAAATCAATGTGATGTAGAAGGTATAGCTTCAAATCCAAGCGAAACACATGATTTAGCTTCAAATCAATGCGATGTTGAAGGTTTAGCTTCAAATCGATGCGAAACAAATGATTTAGCTTCAAACACTTGGATATAAGTGATATAGCTGCAAATGCAGACGAATCAAACGGGGTAGGTTCAAAATCCATGCGATACATATCATTTAGCTTCAAATCGATACGAAGTAGAAGGCTTAGCTTCAAATCCATGCGAAACAAATGATTTAGGTTCAGATACTTGCGATATATTGATATAGCTTCAAATGCAGGCGAAACTAACGAGATAGATTCAAATCCATGCGAAACACATGATTTAGCTGCAAATCAATGCGATGTAGAAGGTATAGCTTCAAATACATGCGACACAAATGATTTAGCTCATATACTTGCGATATAAGTGATATAGCATCAAATGCAGGGGAAGCAAACGAGTTAGCATCTAATCCATGCGAAACACATGATTTAGCTGCAAATCAATGCGATGTAGAAGGTTTAGCTTCAAATCCAAGCGAAACACATGATTTAGCTTCAAATCAATGCGATGTTGAAGGTTTAGCTTCAAATCGATGCGAAACAAATGATTTATCTTCAAACACTTGGGATATAAGTGATATAGCTGCAAATGCAGACGAATCAAACGGGGGTAGGTTCAAAATCCATGCGATACATATCATTTAGCTTCAAAACGATACGAAGTAGAAGGCTTAGCTTCAAATCCATGCGAAACAAATTATTTAGGTTCAGATACTTGCGATATATTGATATAGCTTCAAATGCAGGAGAAACTAACGAGTAAGCTCCAAATCCATGCGAAACACATGATTTAGCAGCAAATCAATGCGATGTAGAAGGTATAGCTTCAAATACATGCGACACAAATGATTTAGCTTCATATACTTGCGATATAAATATTGTAGCTTCAAATGCAGGCGAAACAAACGAGTTAGCTTCAAGTCCAAGCGAATCACACGATTAAGCTTCAAATCAATGCGATGTAGAAGGTTTAGATTCAATCCATGCGACACAAATGATTTAGCTTCAAATACTTGTGATATAAATGATATAGATTCAAATGCAGGCGAAACTAACGAGTTAGCTCCAATTCCATGCGAAACACATGATTTAGCTGCAAATCAATGAGATGTAGAAGGTTTAGCTTCAAATCCATGCGTAACAAATGATTTAGCTTCAGATACTTGCGATATAAGTGATATAGCATCAAATGCAGGCGAAACGAACGTGTTAGCTTCAAATCCATGCGAAATACATGACTTGGCTGCAAATCAATGCGATGTAGAAGGTTTAGCTTCAAATCCATGCGAAACAAATGATTTAGCATCAGATACTTGCGATACAACTGAAATAGCTTCAAATGCAGGAGAAGCAAACGAGGTGAGCATCTAATCCATGCAAAACACATGATTTAGCTTCAAATCAAAGCGATCTAGAAGGTATAGCTTCAAATCCAAGCGAAACACATGATTTAGTTTCAAATCAATGCGATGTTGAAGGTTTAGCTTCAAATCCATGCGAAACAAATGATTTAGCTTCAAACACTTGGGGTATAAGTGATATAGCTGCAAATGCAGACGAATCAAACGGGGTAGGTTCAAAATCCATGCGATACATATCATTTAGCTTCAAATCGATACGAAGTAGAAGGCTTAGCTTCAAATCCATGCGAAACAAATGATTTAGGTTCAGATACTTGCGATATATTGATATAGCTTCAAATGCAGGCGAAACTAACGAGTTAGATTCAAATCCATGCGAAACACATGATTTAGCTGCAAATCAATGCGATGTAGAAGGTTTAGCTTCAAATCCATGCGTTACAATGATTTAGCATCAGGTACTTGCGATATAAATGAAATAGCTTCAAATGCAGGGGAAGCAAACGAGTTAGCATCTAATCCATGCAAAACACATGATTCAGCTTCAAATCAAAGCGATGTAGAAGGTATAGCTTCAAATCCAAGCGAAACACATGATTTAGCTTCAAATCAATGCGATGTTGAAGGTTTAGCTTCAAATCGATGCGAAACAAATGATTTAGCTTCAAACACTTGGGATAAAAGTGATATAGCTGCAAATGCAGACGAATCAAACGGGTAGGTTCAACATCCATGCGATACATATCATTTAGCTTCAAATCGATACGAAGTAGAAGGCTTAGCTTCAAATCCATGCGAAACAAATGATTTAGGTTCAGATACTTGCGATATATTGATATAGCTTCAAATGCAGGAGAAACTAACGAGTTAGCTCCAAATCCATGCGAAACACATGATTTAGCTGCAAATCAATGCGATGTAGAAGGTTTAGCTTCAAATCCATGCGAAACAAATGATTTAGCATTAGATACTTGCGATATAACTGAAATAGCTACAAATGCAGGGGAAGCAAACGAGTGAGCATCTAATCCATGCAAAACACATGATTAGCTTCAAATCAAAGCGATGTAGAAGGTATAGCTTCAAATCCAAGCGAAACACATGATTTAGTTTCAAACCAATGCGATGTAGAAGGTTTAGCTCCAAATCCAAGCGAAACACATGGTTTAGCATCAGATACTTGCGATACAACTGAAATAGCTTCAAATGCAGGGGAAACAAACGAGTTAGCTTCAAATCCATACGAAACACATAATTTAGCTTCAAATCAATGCGATGTAGAAGGTATAGCTTCAAATTCTTGTGGAACAAATGATTTAGCTTCAAATCAATGTGATGTAGAAGGTTTAGCTACAAATCCATGCGAAACAAATGATTTAGCTTCAAACACTTGTGATATAAGTGACATAGCTGTAAATGCAGACGAATCAAACGGGGTATCTTCAAAATCCATGCGATACATATCATTTAGCTTCAAATTGATACGATGCAAAAGGTTTAGCTTCAAATCCATGCGAAACAAATTATTTAGCTTCAAACACTTGTGATATAAGTGATATAGCTGCAAATGCAGAATAAACAAACGAGTTAGCTTCATATCCAAGCGAAACACATGATTTAGATTTAAATCAATGCGATGTAGAAGGTTTAGTTTCAAATCGATGCGAAACAAATGATTTAGCTTCAAACACTTGTGATATAAGTGATATAGCTGCAAATGCAGACAAATCAAACGGGGTAGCTTCAAAATCCATGCGAAACAAATGATTTAGCATCAAACACTAGGGATATCCAAGCGAAACACATCATTTAGCTTCAAAACAATGCGATTTAGAAGGTTTAGATTCAAATCCATGCGATCTAGAAGGTTTAGATTCAAATCCATGCGAAACAAATGATTTAGCATCAAACACTTGGGATATCCTAGCGAAACACATGATTTAGCTTCAAATCAATGCGATTTAGAAGGTTTAGATTCAAATCCATGCGGAACAAATGATTTAGCTTCAGATACTTGCGATGTAACTGATATAGCTTCAAATGCAGGGGAAACAAACGAGTTAGCATAAAGTCCATGCAAAACACATGATTTAGCATCAATCAATGCGATGTAGAAGGTTTAGCTTCAAATCCATGCAAAACAAATGATTTAGCATCAGATACTTTCGACATAACAGATATAGCTTCAAATGCAGGCGAAACTAACGAGTTAGCTCCAAATCCATGAGAAACACATGATTAGCTGCATATCAATGCGATGTAGAAGGTTTAGCTTCAAATCCATGCGTAACAAATGATTTAGCTTCAGATACTTGCGATATAAGTTATATAGCATCAAATGCAGGCGAAACGAACGAGTTAGCTTCAAGTCCATGCGAAATACATGACTTGGCTGCAATCAATGCGATGTAGAAGGTTTTGCTTCAAATCCATGCGAAACAACTGATTTAGCATTAGATACTTGCGATATAACTGAAATAGCTTCAAATGCAGGGGAAGCAAACGAGTGAGCATCTAATCCATGCAAAACACATGATTTAGCTTCAAATCAAAGCGATGTAGAAGGTATAGCTTCAAATCCAAGCGAAACACATGATTTAGTTTCAAACCAATGCGATGTAGAAGGTTTAGCTCCAAATCCAAGCGAAACACATGGTTTAGCATCAGATTACTTGCGATATAACTGAAATAGCTTCAAATGCAGGGGAAACAAACGAGTTAGCTTCAAATCCATACGAAACACATAATTTAGCTTCAAATCAATGCGATGTAGAAGGTATAGCTTCAAATTCTTGTGGAACAAATGATTTAGCTTCAAATCAATGTGATGTAGAAGGTTTAGCTACAAATCCATGCGAAACAAATGATTTAGCTTCAAACACTTGTGATATAAGTGACATAGCTGTAAATGCAGACGAATCAAACGGGGTATCTTCAAAATCCATGCGATACATATCATTTAGCTTCAAATTGATACGATGCAAAAGGTTTAGCTTCAAATCCATGCGAAACAAATTATTTAGCTTCAAACACTTGTGATATAAGTGATATAGCTGCAAATGCAGAATAAACAAACGAGTTAGCTTCATATCCAAGCGAAACACATGATTTAGATTTAAATCAATGCGATGTAGAAGGTTTAGTTTCAAATCGATGCGAAACAAATGATTTAGCTTCAAACACTTGTGATATAAGTGATATAGCTGCAAATGCAGACAAATCAAACGGGGTAGCTTCAAAATCCATGCGAAACAAATGATTTAGCATCAAACACTAGGGATATCCAAGCGAAACACATCATTTAGCTTCAAAACAATGCGATTTAGAAGGTTTAGATTCAAATCCATGCGATCTAGAAGGTTTAGATTCAAATCATGCGAAACAAATGATTTAGCATCAAACACTTGGATATCCTAGCGAAACACATGATTTAGCTTCAAATCAATGCGATTTAGAAGGTTTAGATTCAAATCCATGCGGAACAAATGATTTAGCTTCAGATACTTGCGATGTAACTGATATAGCTTCAAATGCAGGGGAAACAAACGAGTTAGCATAAAGCCCATGCAAAACACATGATTTAGCATCAAATCAATGCGATGTAGAAGGTTTAGCTTCAAATCCATGCGAAACAAATGATTTAGCATCAGATACTTTCGACATAACAGATATAGCTTCAAATGCAGGGGAAACAAACGAGTTAGCATCAAATCCATGCGATACACATGCTTAGCTTCAAATCAATGCTAAGCAGAAATCTTAGCTTCAAATCCATGCGACACAAATGATTTAGCTTCAAATACTTGCGATATAAATGATATAGATTCAAATGCAGGCGAAACTAACGAGTTAGCTCCAAATCCATGAGAAACACATGATTTAGCTGCATATCAATGCGATGTAGAAGGTTTAGCTTCAAATCCATGCGTAACAAATGATTTAGCTTCAGATACTTGCGATATAAGTTATATAGCATCAAATGCAGGCGAAACGAACGAGTTAGCTTCAAGTCCATGCGAAATACATGACTTGGCTGCAAATCAATGCGATGTAGAAGGTTTAGCTTCAAATCCATGCGAAACAAATGATTTAGCATTAGATACTTGCGATATAACGCAGGGGAAGCAAACGAGTGAGCATCTAATCCATGCAAACACATGATTTAGCTTCAAATCAAAGCGATGTAGAAGGTATAGCTTCAAATCCAAGCGAAACACATGATTTAGTTTCAAACCAATGCGATGTAGAAGGTTTAGCTCCAAATCCAAGCGAAACACATGGTTTAGCATCAGATACTTGCGATATAACTGAAATAGCTTCAAATGCAGGGGAAACAAACGAGTTGGCTTCAAATCCATACGAAAACACATAATTTAGCTTCAAATCAATGCGATGTAGAAGGTATAGCTTCAAATTCTTGTGGAACAAATGATTTAGCTTCAAATCAATAATGTGATGTAGAAGGTTTAGCTACAAATCCATGCGAAACAAATGATTTAGCTTCAAACTCTTGTGATATAAGTGATATAGCTGTAAATGCAGACGAATCAAACGGGGTATCTTCAAAATCCATGCGATACATATCATTTAGCTTCAAATTGATACGATGCAAAAGGTTTAGCTTCAAATCCATACGAAACAAATGTTTTAGCTTCAAATCAATGCGATGTAGAAGGTTTAGCTTCAAATCCACGCAAAATAAATGATTTAGCTTCAAACACTTGTGATATAAGTGATATAGCTGTAAATGCAGACGAATCAAACGGGTTAGCTTCAAAATCCAAGCGAAACACATTATTTAGCTGCAAATGATGCGACGTAGGAGGTTTAGCTTCAAATCCATGCGAAACAAGTGATTTATCATCAAACACTTGGGATATCCAAGCAAAACACATGATTTAGCTTCAAATAAATGCGATTTAGAAGGTTTAGATTCAAATCCATGCGGAACAAATGATTTAGCTTCAGATACTTGCGATATAAGTGATACAGTGTCAAATTCAGACGATACAAACGAACTAGAATTAAATGCAAGCGAATCACATGATCTACCTTCAAATCAATGCGGTGTAGAAGGTTTAGCTTCAAATCCATGCGAAACAAATGATTTAGCATCAGATACTTGCGATGTAACTGATATAGATTCAAATGCAGGGGAAACAAACGAGTTAGCATAAAATCCATGCAAAACACATGATTTAGCTTCAAATCAATGCGATGTAGAAGATTTAGCTTCAAATCCATGCGAAACAAATGATTTAGCATCAGATACTTTCGATATAACAGATATAGCTTCAAATGCAGGGGAAACAAACGAGTTAGCAACAAATCCATGCGATACACATGATTTAGTTTCAAATCAATGCGAAGTAGAGGCTTAGCTTCAAATCCATGCGGAACAAATGATTTAGCTTCAAATACTTGCTATGTAAGTGATATATCTTCAACTGGGGGCGAAACAAACGAGTTAGCTTCAAATCCACGCGAAACACATGATTTAGCTTCAAATCAATGCGATGTAGAATGTTTAGCTTCAAATCCATGCGAAACAAAGGATTTAGCATCAGATACTTTCGATATAACTGATATAGCTTCAAATGCAGGGGAAACAAACGAGTTAGCATCAAATCCATGCGATACACATGATTTAGCTTCAAATCAATGCGAAGTAGAAGGCTTAGATTCAAATTCATGCGAGACAAATGATTTAGCATCAGATACTTGCTATGTAAGTGATATAGATTCAACTGCAGGCGAAACAAACGAGTTAGCTTCAAATCCATGCGAAACATATGATTTAGATTCAAATCAATGCGATGTAGATGTTTAGCTTCAAATCCATGCGAAACAAATTATTTAGCTTCAAACACTTGTGATATAAGTGATATAGCTGCAAATGCAGATAAACAAACGAGTTAGCTTCATATCCAAGCGAAACACATGATTTAGATTTAAATCAATGGGATGTAGAAGGTTTAGTTTCAAATCGATGCGAAACAAATGATTTAGCTTCAAACACTTGTGATATAAGTGATATAGCTGCAAATGCAGACAAATCAAACGGGGTAGCTTCAAAATCCATGCGAAACAAATGATTTAGCATCAAACACTAGGGATATCCAAGCGAAACACATCATTTAGCTTCAAATCAATGCGATTTAGAAGGTTTAGATTCAAATCCATGCGAAACAAATGATTTAGCATCAAACACTTGGGATATCCTAGCGAAACACATGATTTAGCTTCAAATCAATGCGATTTAGAAGGTTTAGATTCAAATCCATGTGGAACAAATGATTTAGCTTCAGATACTTGCGATGTAACTGATATAGCTTCAAATGCAGGGGAAACAAACGAGTTAGCATCAAATCCATGCGATACACATGCTTTAGCTTCAAATCAATGCGAAGTAGAAATCTTAGCTTCAAATCCATGCGACACAAATGATTTAGCATCAAATACTTGCGATATAAATGATATAGATTCAAATGCAGGCGAAACTAGCGAGTTAGCTCCAAATCCATGAGAAACACATGATTTAGCTGCATATCAATGCGATGTAGAAGGTTTAGCTTCAAATCCATGCGTAACAAATGATTTAGCTTCAGATACTTGCGATATAACTGCAATAGCTTCAAATGCAGGGGAAGCAAACGAGTGAGCATCTAATCCATGCAAAACACATGATTTAGCTTCAAATCAAAGCGATGTAGAAGGTATAGCTTCAAATCCAAGCGAAACACATGATTTAGTTTCAAATCAATGCGATGTTGAAGGTTTAGCTTCAAATCCATGCGAAACAAATGATTTAGCTTCAAATCAATGCGAAGTAGAAGGCTTAGATTCAAATTCATGCGAGACAAATGATTTAGCATCAGATACTTGCTATGTAAGTGACTATAGATTCAACTGCAGGCGAAACAAACGAGTTAGCTTCAAATCCATGCGAAACATATGATTTAGATTCATATCAATGCGATGTAGATGGTTTAGCTTCAAATCCATGCGAAACAAATTATTTAGCTTCAAACACTTGTGATATAAGTGATATAGCTGCAAATGCAGAATAAACAAACGAGTTAGCTTCATATCCAAGCGAAACACATGATTAGATTTAAATCAATGGGATGTAGAAGGTTTAGTTTCAAATCGATGCGAAACAAATGATTTAGCTTCAAACACTTGTGATATAAGTGATATAGCTGCAAATGCAGACAAATCAAACGGGGTAGCTTCAAAATCCATGCGAAACAAATGATTTAGCATCAAACACTATGGATATCCAAGCGAAACACATCATTTAGCTTCAAATCAATGCGATTTAGAAGTTTAGATTCAAATCCATGCGAAACAAATGATTTAGCATCAAACACTTGGGATATCCTAGCGAAACACATGATTTAGCTTCAAATCAATGCGATTTAGAAGGTTTAGATTCAAATCCATGTGGAACAAATGATTTAGCTTCAGATACTTGCGATGTAACTGATATAGCTTCAAATGCAGGGGAAACAAAACGAGTTAGCATAAAGTCCATGCAAAACACATGATTTAGCATCAAATCAATGCGATGTAGAAGGTTTAGCTTCAAATCCATGCGAAACAAATGATTTAGCATCAGATACTTTCGACATAACAGATATAGCTTCAAATGCAGGGGAAACAAACGAGTTAGCATCCAAATCCATGCGATACACATGCTTTAGCTTCAAATCAATGCGAAGTAGAAATCTTAGCTTCAAATCCATGCGACACAAATGATTTAGCATCAAATACTTGCGATATAAATGATATAGATTCAAATGCAGGCGAAACTAACGAGTTAGCTCCAAATCCATGAGAAACACATGATTTAGCTGCATATCAATGCGATGTAGAAGGTTTAGCTTCAAATCCATGCGTAACAAATGATTTAGCTTCAGATACTTGCGATATAACTGCAATAGCTTCAAATGCAGGGGAAGCAAACGAGTGAGCATCTAATCCATGCAAAACACATGATTTAGCTTCAAATCAAAGCGATGTAGAAGGTATAGCTTCAAATCCAAGCGAAACACATGATTTAGTTTCAAATCAATGCGATGTTGAAGGTTTAGCTTCAAATCCATGCGAAACAAATGATTTAGCTTCAAACACTTGGGGTATAAATGATATAACTGCAAATGCAGATGAATCAAACGGGGTAGGTTCAAAATCCATGCGATGCATATCATTCAGCTTCAAATCGATACGAAGTAGAAGGCTTAGCTTCAAATCCATGCGAAACAAGTGATTTAGGTTCAGATACTTGCGATATATTGATAAGGTTTTAAATGCAGGCGAAACTAACGAGTTAGCTTCAAATACATGCAAAACACATGATTAAGCTTCAAATCAATACTATGTAGAAGGTTTAGCTTCAAATCCATGCGAAACAAATGATTTTCCTTCAAATACTTGCGATACAAGTGATATAGCTTCAAATGCGGGGCGAATCAAACGAGTTAGCTTCAAATCCAAGCGAAATACTTGATTTAGCTTCAAATCAATGCGATGTAGAAGGTTTTGCTTCAAATCAATGCGATGTAGAAGGTTTAGATTCAAATCAAAGCGACACAAATGATTTTCCTCCAAATACTTGCGATACAAGTGATATAGCTTCAAATGCAGGGGAAGCAAACGAGTGAGCATCTAATCCATGCGGAACAAATGATTTAGCTTCAAATACTTGCTATGTAAGTGATATAGATTCAACTGCAGGCGAAAAAACGAGTTAGCTTCAAATCCATGCGAAACATATGATTTAGATTCAAATCAATGCGATGTAGATGGTTTAGCTTCAAATCCATGCGAAACAAATGATTTAGCTTCAAACACTTGTGATATAAGTGATATAGCTGCAAATGCAGACAAATCAAACGGGGGTAGCTTCAAAATCCATGCGAAACAAATGATTTAGCATCAAACAATAGGGATATCCAAGCGAAACACATCATTTAGCTTCAAAACAATGCGATTTAGAAGGTTTAGATTCAAATCCATGCGATCTAGAAGGTTTAGATTCAAATCCATGCGAAACAAATGATTTAGCATCAAACACTTGGGATATCCTAGCGAAACACATCATTTAGCTTCAAATCAATGCGATTTAGAAGGTTTAGACTCAAATCCATGCGAAACAAATGATTTAGCTTCAAACACTTGTGATATAAGTGATATAGCTGCAAATGCAGACAAATCAAACGGGGTAGCTTCAAAATCCATGCGAAACAAATGATTTAGCATCAAACACTAGGGATATCCAAGCGAAACACATCATTTAGCTTCAAATCAATGCGATTTAGAAGGTTTAGACTCAAATCCATGCGAAACAAATGATTTAGCATCAAACACTTGGGATATCCTAGCGAAACACATGATTTAGCTTCAAATCAATGCGATTTAGAAGGTTTAGATTCAAATCCATGTGGAACAAATGATTTAGCTTCAGATACTTGCGATGTAACTGATATAGCTTCAAATGCAGGGGAAACAAACGAGTTAGCATAAAGTCCATGCAAAACACATGATTTAGCATCAAATCAATGCGATGTAGAAGGTTTAGCTTCAAATCCATGCGAAACAAATGATTTAGCATCAGATACTTTCGACATAACAGATATAGCTTCAAATGCAGGGGAAACAAACGAGTTAGCATCAAATCCATGCGATACACATGCTATGGCTTCAAATCAATGCGAAGTAGAAATCTTAGCTTCAAATCCATGCGACACAAATGATTTAGCATCAAATACTTGCGATATAAATGATATAGATTCAAATGCAGGCGAAACTAACGAGTTAGCTCCAAATCCATGAGAAACACATGATTTAGCTGCATATCAATGCGATGTAGAAGGTTTAGCTTCAAATCCATGCGTAACAAATGATTTAGCTTCAGATACTTGCGATATAACTGCAATAGCTTCAAATGCAGGGGAAGCAAACGAGTGAGCATCTAATCCATGCAAAACACATGATTTAGCTTCAAATCAAAGCGATGTAGAAGGTATAGCTTCAAATCCAAGCGAAACACATGATTTAGTTTCAAATCAATGCGATGTTGAAGGTTTAGCTTCAAATCCATGCGAAACAAATGATTTAGCTTCAAACACTTGGGGTATAAATGATATAACTGCAAATGCAGATGAATCAAACGGGGTAGGTTCAAAATCCATGCGATGCATATCATTCAGCTTCAAATCGATACGAAGTAGAAGGCTTAGCTTCAAATCCATGCGAAACAAGTGATTTAGGTTCAGATACTTGCGATATATTGATATAGTTTTAAATGCAGGCGAAACTAACGAGTTAGCTTCAAATACATGCAAAACACATGATTAAGCTTCAAATCAATACTATGTAGAAGGTTTAGCTTCAAATCCATGCGAAACAAATGATTTTCCTTCAAATACTTGCGATACAAGTGATATAGCTTCAAATGCGGGCGAATCAAACGAGTTAGCTTCAAATCCAAGCGAAATACTTGATTTAGCTTCAAATCAATGCGATGTAGAAGGTTTTGCTTCAAATCAATGCGATGTAGAAGGTTTAGATTCAAATCAAAGCGACACAAATGATTTTCCTTCAAATACTTGCGATACAAGTGATATAGCTTCAAATGCAGGGGGAAGCAAACGAGTGAGTATCTAATCCATGCGGAACAAATGATTTAGCTTCAAATACTCGCTATGTAAGTGATATAGATTCAACTGCAGGCGAAAAAACGAGTTAGCTTCAAATCCATGCGAAACATATGATTTAGATTCAAATCAATGCGATGTAGATGGTTTAGCTTCAAATCCATGCGAAACAAATGATTTAGCTTCAAACACTTGTGATATAAGTGATATAGCTGCAAATGCAGACAAATCAAACGGGGTAGCTTCAAAATCCATGCGAAACAAATGATTTAGCATCAAACAATAGGGATATCCAAGCGACACACATCATTTAGCTTCAAAACAATGCGATTTAGAAGGTTTAGATTCAAATCCATGCGATCTAGAAGGTTTAGATTCAAATCCATGCGAAACAAATGATTTAGCATCAAACACTTGGGATATCCTAGCGAAACACATGATTTAGCTTCAAATCAATGCGATTTAGAACGTTTAGATTCAAATCCATGCGGAACAAATGATTTAGCTTCAGATACTTGCGATGTAACTGATATAGCTTCAAATGCAGGGGAAACAAACGAGTTAGCATAAAGTCCATGCAAAACACATGATTTAGCATCAAATCAATGCGATGTAGAAGGTTTAGCTTCAAATCCATGCGAAACAAATGATTTAGCATCAGATACTTTCGACATAACAGATATAGCTTCAAATGCAGGGGAAACAAACGAGTTAGCATCAAATCCATGCGATACACATGCATTAGCTTCAAATCAATGCTAAGCAGAAATCTTAGCTTCAAATCCATGCGACACACATGATTTAGCTTCAAATACTTGCGATATAAATGATATAGATTCAAATGCAGGCGAAACTAACGAGTTAGCTCCAAATCCATGAGAAACACATGATTTAGCTGCAAATCAATGCGATGTAGATGGTTTAGCTTCAAATCCATGCGTAACAAATGATTTAGCTTCAGATACTTGCGATATAAGTTATATAGCATCAAATGCAGGCGAAACGAACGAGTTAGCTTCAAATCCATGCGAAACACATGATTTAGCTTCAAATCAATGCGGTGTAGAAGGTTTAGCTTCAAATCCATGCGAAACAAATGATTTAGCATCAGATACTTTCGATATAACAGATATAGCTTCAAATGCAGGGGGAAACATACGAGTTAGCATCAAATCCATGCAAAACACATGATTTAGCTTCAAATCAAAGCGATGTAGAAGGTATAGCTTCAAATCCAAGCGGTACACATGATTTAGTTTCAAATCAATGCGATGTTGAAGGTTTAGCTTTAAATCCATGCGACACAATTGATTTAGCTTCAAATACTTGCGATATAAATGATATAGATTCAAATGCAGGCGAAACTAACGAGTTAGCTCCAAATCCATGAGAAACACATGATTTAGCTGCAAATCAATGCGATGTAGATGGTTTAGCTTCAAATCCATGCGTAACAAATGATTTAGCTTCAGATACTTGCGATATAAGTTATATAGCATCAAATGCAGGCGAAACACATGAATTAGCTTCAAATCCATGCGAAACACATGAATTAGCTTCAAATCAATGCGATGTAGAAGGTTTAGCTTCAAGTCCATGCGAAACAAATCAATTAGCTTCAAACACTTGGGATATAAGTGATATAGCATCAAATGCAGATGATTCATACGAGTTAGCTTCTAAATCCATGCGATACACATGATTTAGCTGCAAATCAATGCGATGTTGAAGGTTTAGCTTCAAATCCATGCGAAACAAATGATTTAGCTTTAGATACTTGCGATATAAGTGATATAACTTCAAATCCAGAGGAAACAAACGAGTTAGCTACAAATCCATGCGAAACACATGATTTAGCTGCAAATCGATGCGAAATAGAAGGCTTGGCTTCAAATCGATGCGAAACACATGATTTAGCAGCAAATCAATGCGATGTAGAAGGATTAGCTTCCAATCCATGCGAAGCAAATGATTGAGCTTCACACAGTTGGGATATAAGTGATATAGCTTCAAATGCCGACGAAACAAACGATTCAGTTTCAAATCAATGCGAAAGTAGAAGGTTTAGCTTCAAATCCATGCGAAACAAATGATTTAGCATCAGATACTTGCGATATAAGTGATATAGCTTCAAATGCAGGCGAAACGAACGAGTTAGCTTCAAATCCATACGAAACAAATGATTTAGCTTACGATACTTGCGACATAAGGGATATAGCTTCAAATTCAGGGGATACGAACGAGTTAGCTTCAAATCCATGCGAAACACATGATTTAGCTTCAAATCAATGCGAAGTAGAAGGATTAGCTTCAAATAAATGCGAAGCAAATGATTGAGCTTCAAACACTTGGGATAGAAGTGACAAGGCTTCAAATGCAGACGACTCAAACGAGTTAGCTTCAAAATCAATGCGATACATTTCATTTAGCTTCAAATCGATACGAAGTAGAAGGCTTAGCTTCAAATCCATGCGAAACAAATAATTTACCTTCAGATACTTGCGATATAAGTGATATAGCTGCAATTGTAGGAGAAACAAAGGAGTTAGCTTCAAATCCATGCAAAACACATGATTAAGCTTCAAATCGATGCGAGGTAGAAGGCTTAGCTTCAAATCCATGCGAAACCAATTATTTAGCATCAGATATTTGCGATATATGTGATATAGCTTCAAATGCAGACTACTCAAACGAGTTAGCTTCAAAATCCATGCGAATCAAATGATTTATCTTCAAACAGTTGGGATATAAGTGATATAGCTTCAAATGCGGACGAAACATACGAGTCAGCTTCAAATCAATGCGAAAGTAGAAGGTTTAGCTTCAAATCTAGGCGAAACAAATGATTTAGCATCAGATACTTTCGACATAACAGATATAGCTTCAAATGCAGGGGAAACAAACGAGTTAGCATCAAATCCATGCGATACACATGCTATGGCTTCAAATCAATGCGAAGTAGAAATCTTAGCTTCAAATCCATGCGACACAAATGATTTAGCATCAAATACTTGCGATATAAATGATATAGATTCAAATGCAGGCGAAACTAACGAGTTAGCTCCAAATCCATGAGAAACACATGATTTAGCTGCAAATCAATGCGATGTAGATGGTTTAGCTTCAAATCCATGCGTAACAAATGATTTAGCTTCAGATACTTGCGATATAAGTTATATAGCATCAAATGCAGGCGAAACGAACGAGTTAGCTTCATATCCAAGCGAAACACATGATTTAGATTTAAATCAATGCGATGTAGAAGGTTTAGTTTCAAATCGATGCGAAACAAATGATTAGCTTCAAACACTTGTGATATAAGTGATATAGCTGCAAATGCAGACAAATCAAACGGGATAGCTTCAAAATCCATGCGAAACAAATGATTTAGCATCAAACACTAGGGATATCCAAGCGAAACACATCATTTAGCTTCAAAACAATGCGATTTAGAAGGTTTAGATTCAAATCCATGCGATCTAGAAGGTTTAGATTCAAATCCATGCGAAACAAATGATTTAGCATCAAACACTTGGGATATCCTAGCGAAACACATGATTTAGCTTCAAATCAATGCGATTTAGAAGGTTTAGATTCAAATCCATGCGGAACAAATGATTTAGCTTCAGATACTTGCGATGTAACTGATATAGCTTCAAATGCAGGGGAAACAAACGAGTTAGCATAAAGCCCATGCAAAACACATGATTTAGCATCAAATCAATGCGATGTAGAAGGTTTAGCTTCAAATCCATGCGAAACAAATGATTTAGCATCAGATACTTTCGACATAACAGATATAGCTTCAAATGCAGGGGAAACAAACGAGTTAGCATCAAATCCATGCGATACACATGCTTTAGCTTCAAATCAATGCTAAGCAGAAATCTTAGCTTCAAATCCATGCGACACAAATGATTTAGCTTCAAATACTTGCGATATAAATGATATAGATTCAAATGCAGGCGAAACTAACGAGTTAGCTCCAAATCCATGAGAAACACATGATTTAGCTGCATATCAATGCGATGTAGAAGGTTTAGCTTCAAATCCATGCGTAACAAATGATTTAGCTTCAGATACTTGCGATATAAGTTATATAGCATCAAATGCAGGCGAAACGAACGAGTTAGCTTCAAGTCCATGCGAAATACATGACTTGGCTGCAAATCAATGCGATGTAGAAGGTTTAGCTTCAAATCCATGCGAAACAAATGATTTAGCATTAGATACTTGCGATATAACTGAAATAGCTTCAAATGCAGGGGAAGCAAACGAGTGAGCATCTAATCCATGCAAAACACATGATTTAGCTTCAAATCAAAGCGATGTAGAAGGTATAGCTTCAAATCCAAGCGAAACACATGATTTAGTTTCAAACCAATGCGATGTAGAAGGTTTAGCTCCAAATCCAAGCGAAACACATGGTTTAGCATCAGATACTTGCGATATAACTGAAATAGCTTCAAATGCAGGGGAAACAAACGAGTTGGCTTCAAATCCATACGAAACACATAATTTAGCTTCAAATCAATGCGATGTAGAAGGTATAGCTTCAAATTCTTGTGGAACAAATGATTTAGCTTCAAATCAATGTGATGTAGAAGGTTTAGCTACAAATCCATGCGAAACAAATGATTTAGCTTCAAACTCTTGTGATATAAGTGATATAGCTGTAAATGCAGACGAATCAAACGGGGTATCTTCAAAATCCATGCGATACATATCATTTAGCTTCAAATTGATACGATGCAAAAGGTTTAGCTTCAAATCCATACGAAACAAATGTTTTAGCTTCAAATCAATGCGATGTAGAAGGTTTAGCTTCAAATCCACGCAAAATAAATGATTTAGCTTCAAACACTTGTGATATAAGTGATATAGCTGTAAATGCAGACGAATCAAACGGGTTAGCTTCAAAATCCAAGCGAAACACATTATTTAGCTGCAAATGAATGCGACGTAGGAGGTTTAGCTTCAAATCCATGCGAAACAAGTGATTTATCATCAAACACTTGGGATATCCAAGCAAAACACATGATTTAGCTTCAAATAAATGCGATTTAGAAGGTTTAGATTCAAATCCATGCGGAACAAATGATTTAGCTTCAGATACTTGCGATATAAGTGATACAGTGTCAAATTCAGACGATACAAACGAACTAGAATTAAATGCAAGCGAATCACATGATCTACCTTCAAATCAATGCGGTGTAGAAGGTTTAGCTTCAAATCCATGCGAAACAAATGATTTAGCATCAGATACTTGCGATGTAACTGATATAGATTCAAATGCAGGGGAAACAAACGAGTTAGCATAAAATCCATGCAAAACACATGATTTAGCTTCAAATCAATGCGATGTAGAAGATTTAGCTTCAAATCCATGCGAAACAAATGATTTAGCATCAGATACTTTCGATATAACAGATATAGCTTCAAATGCAGGGGAAACAAACGAGTTAGCAACAAATCCATGCGATACACATGATTTAGTTTCAAATCAATGCGAAGTAGAAGGCTTAGCTTCAAATCCATGCGGAACAAATGATTTAGCTTCAAATACTTGCTATGTAAGTGATATATCTTCAACTGGGGGCGAAACAAACGAGTTAGCTTCAAATCCACGCGAAACACATGATTTAGCTTCAAATCAATGCGATGTAGAATGTTTAGCTTCAAATCCATGCGAAACAAAGGATTTAGCATCAGATACTTTCGATATAACTGATATAGCTTCAAATGCAGGGGAAACAAACGAGTTAGCATCAAATCCATGCGATACACATGATTTAGCTTCAAATCAATGCGAAGTAGAAGGCTTAGATTCAAATTCATGCGAGACAAATGATTTAGCATCAGATACTTGCTATGTAAGTGATATAGATTCAACTGCAGGCGAAACAAACGAGTTAGCTTCAAATCCATGCGAAACATATGATTTAGATTCAAATCAATGCGATGTAGATGGTTTAGCTTCAAATCCATGCGAAACAAATTATTTAGCTTCAAACACTTGTGATATAAGTGATATAGCTGCAAATGCAGAATAAACAAACGAGTTAGCTTCATATCCAAGCGAAACACATGATTTAGATTTAAATCAATGGGATGTAGAAGGTTTAGTTTCAAATCGATGCGAAACAAATGATTTAGCTTCAAACACTTGTGATATAAGTGATATAGCTGCAAATGCAGACAAATCAAACGGGGTAGCTTCAAAATCCATGCGAAACAAATGATTTAGCATCAAACACTAGGGATATCCAAGCGAAACACATCATTTAGCTTCAAATCAATGCGATTTAGAAGGTTTAGATTCAAATCCATGCGAAACAAATGATTTAGCATCAAACACTTGGGATATCCTAGCGAAACACATGATTTAGCTTCAAATCAATTCGATTTAGAAGGTTTAGATTGAAATCCATGTGGAACAAATGATTTAGCTTCAGATACTTGCGATGTAACTGATATAGCTTCAAATGCAGGGGAAACAAACGAGTTAGCATCAAATCCATGCGATACACATGCTTTAGCTTCAAATCAATGCGAAGTAGAAATCTTAGCTTCAAATCCATGCGACACAAATGATTTAGCATCAAATACTTGCGATATAAATGATATAGATTCAAATGCAGGCGAAACTAGCGAGTTAGCTCCAAATCCATGAGAAACACATGATTTAGCTGCATATCAATGCGATGTAGAAGGTTTAGCTTCAAATCCATGCGTAACAAATGATTTAGCTTCAGATACTTGCGATATAACTGCAATAGCTTCAAATGCAGGGGAAGCAAACGAGTGAGCATCTAATCCATGCAAAACACATGATTTAGCTTCAAATCAAAGCGATGTAGAAGGTATAGCTTCAAATCCAAGCGAAACACATGATTTAGTTTCAAATCAATGCGATGTTGAAGGTTTAGCTTCAAATCCATGCGAAACAAATGATTTAGCTTCAAATCAATGCGAAGTAGAAGGCTTAGATTCAAATTCATGCGAGACAAATGATTTAGCATCAGATACTTGCTATGTAAGTGATATAGATTCAACTGCAGGCGAAACAAACGAGTTAGCTTCAAATCCATGCGAAACATATGATTTAGATTCATATCAATGCGATGTAGATGGTTTAGCTTCAAATCCATGCGAAACAAATTATTTAGCTTCAAACACTTGTGATATAAGTGATATAGCTGCAAATGCAGAATAAACAAACGAGTTAGCTTCATATCCAAGCGAAACACATGATTTAGATTTAAATCAATGGGATGTAGAAGGTTTAGTTTCAAATCGATGCGAAACAAATGATTTAGCTTCAAACACTTGTGATATAAGTGATATAGCTGCAAATGCAGACAAATCAAACGGGGTAGCTTCAAAATCCATGCGAAACAAATGATTTAGCATCAAACACTAGGGATATCCAAGCGAAACACATCATTTAGCTTCAAATCAATGCGATTTAGAAGGTTTAGATTCAAATCCATGCGAAACAAATGATTTAGCATCAAACACTTGGGATATCCTAGCGAAACACATGATTTAGCTTCAAATCAATGCGATTTAGAAGGTTTAGATTCAAATCCATGTGGAACAAATGATTTAGCTTCAGATACTTGCGATGTAACTGATATAGCTTCAAATGCAGGGGAAACAAACGAGTTAGCATAAAGTCCATGCAAAACACATGATTTAGCATCAAATCAATGCGATGTAGAAGGTTTAGCTTCAAATCCATGCGAAACAAATGATTTAGCATCAGATACTTTCGACATAACAGATATAGCTTCAAATGCAGGGGAAACAAACGAGTTAGCATCAAATCCATGCGATACACATGCTTTAGCTTCAAATCAATGCGAAGTAGAAATCTTAGCTTCAAATCCATGCGACACAAATGATTTAGCATCAAATACTTGCGATATAAATGATATAGATTCAAATGCAGGCGAAACTAACGAGTTAGCTCCAAATCCATGAGAAACACATGATTTAGCTGCATATCAATGCGATGTAGAAGGTTTAGCTTCAAATCCATGCGTAACAAATGATTTAGCTTCAGATACTTGCGATATAACTGCAATAGCTTCAAATGCAGGGGAAGCAAACGAGTGAGCATCTAATCCATGCAAAACACATGATTTAGCTTCAAATCAAAGCGATGTAGAAGGTATAGCTTCAAATCCAAGCGAAACACATGATTTAGTTTCAAATCAATGCGATGTTGAAGGTTTAGCTTCAAATCCATGCGAAACAAATGATTTAGCTTCAAACACTTGGGGTATAAATGATATAACTGCAAATGCAGATGAATCAAACGGGGTAGGTTCAAAATCCATGCGATGCATATCATTCAGCTTCAAATCGATACGAAGTAGAAGGCTTAGCTTCAAATCCATGCGAAACAAGTGATTTAGGTTCAGATACTTGCGATATATTGATAAGGTTTAAATGCAGGCGAAACTAACGAGTTAGCTTCAAATACATGCAAACACATGATTAAGCTTCAAATCAATACTATGTAGAAGGTTTAGCTTCAAATCCATGCGAAACAAATGATTTTCCTTCAAATACTTGCGATACAAGTGATATAGCTTCAAATGCGGGCGAATCAAACGAGTTAGCTTCAAATCCAAGCGAAATACTTGATTTAGCTTCAAATCAATGCGATGTAGAAGGTTTTGCTTCAAATCAATGCGATGTAGAAGGTTTAGATTCAAATCAAAGCGACACAAATGATTTTCCTCCAAATACTTGCGATACAAGTGATATAGCTTCAAATGCAGGGGAAGCAAACGAGTGAGCATCTAATCCATGCGGAACAAATGATTTAGCTTCAAATACTTGCTATGTAAGTGATATAGATTCAACTGCAGGCGAAAAAACGAGTTAGCTTCAAATCCATGCGAAACATATGATTTAGATTCAAATCAATGCGATGTAGATGGTTTAGCTTCAAATCCATGCGAAACAAATGATTTAGCTTCAAACACTTGTGATATAAGTGATATAGCTGCAAATGCAGACAAATCAAACGGGGTAGCTTCAAAATCCATGCGAAACAAATGATTTAGCATCAAACAATAGGGATATCCAAGCGAAACACATCATTTAGCTTCAAAACAATGCGATTTAGAAGGTTTAGATTCAAATCCATGCGATCTAGAAGGTTTAGATTCAAATCCATGCGAAACAAATGATTTAGCATCAAACACTTGGGATATCCTAGCGAAACACATCATTTAGCTTCAAATCAATGCGATTTAGAAGGTTTAGACTCAAATCCATGCGAAACAAATGATTTAGCTTCAAACACTTGTGATATAAGTGATATAGCTGCAAATGCAGACAAATCAAACGGGGTAGCTTCAAAATCCATGCGAAACAAATGATTTAGCATCAAACACTAGGGATATCCAAGCGAAACACATCATTTAGCTTCAAATCAATGCGATTTAGAAGGTTTAGACTCAAATCCATGCGAAACAAATGATTTAGCATCAAACACTTGGGATATCCTAGCGAAACACATGATTTAGCTTCAAATCAATGCGATTTAGAAGGTTTAGATTCAAATCCATGTGGAACAAATGATTTAGCTTCAGATACTTGCGATGTAACTGATATAGCTTCAAATGCAGGGGAAACAAACGAGTTAGCATAAAGTCCATGCAAAACACATGATTTAGCATCAAATCAATGCGATGTAGAAGGTTTAGCTTCAAATCCATGCGAAACAAATGATTTAGCATCAGATACTTTCGACATAACAGATATAGCTTCAAATGCAGGGGAAACAAACGAGTTAGCATCAAATCCATGCGATACACATGCTATGGCTTCAAATCAATGCGAAGTAGAAATCTTAGCTTCAAATCCATGCGACACAAATGATTTAGCATCAAATACTTGCGATATAAATGATATAGATTCAAATGCAGGCGAAACTAACGAGTTAGCTCCAAATCCATGAGAAACACATGATTTAGCTGCATATCAATGCGATGTAGAAGGTTTAGCTTCAAATCCATGCGTAACAAATGATTTAGCTTCAGATACTTGCGATATAACTGCAATAGCTTCAAATGCAGGGGAAGCAAACGAGTGAGCATCTAATCCATGCAAAACACATGATTTAGCTTCAAATCAAAGCGATGTAGAAGGTATAGCTTCAAATCCAAGCGAAACACATGATTTAGTTTCAAATCAATGCGATGTTGAAGGTTTAGCTTCAAATCCATGCGAAACAAATGATTTAGCTTCAAACACTTGGGGTATAAATGATATAACTGCAAATGCAGATGAATCAAACGGGGTAGGTTCAAAATCCATGCGATGCATATCATTCAGCTTCAAATCGATACGAAGTAGAAGGCTTAGCTTCAAATCCATGCGAAACAAGTGATTTAGGTTCAGATACTTGCGATATATTGATATAGTTTTAAATGCAGGCGAAACTAACGAGTTAGCTTCAAATACATGCAAAACACATGATTAAGCTTCAAATCAATACTATGTAGAAGGTTTAGCTTCAAATCCATGCGAAACAAATGATTTTCCTTCAAATACTTGCGATACAAGTGATATAGCTTCAAATGCGGGCGAATCAAACGAGTTAGCTTCAAATCCAAGCGAAATACTTGATTTAGCTTCAAATCAATGCGATGTAGAAGGTTTTGCTTCAAATCAATGCGATGTAGAAGGTTTAGATTCAAATCAAAGCGACACAAATGATTTTCCTTCAAATACTTGCGATACAAGTGATATAGCTTCAAATGCAGGGGAAGCAAACGAGTGAGTATCTAATCCATGCGGAACAAATGATTTAGCTTCAAATACTCGCTATGTAAGTGATATAGATTCAACTGCAGGCGAAAAAACGAGTTAGCTTCAAATCCATGCGAAACATATGATTTAGATTCAAATCAATGCGATGTAGATGGTTTAGCTTCAAATCCATGCGAAACAAATGATTTAGCTTCAAACACTTGTGATATAAGTGATATAGCTGCAAATGCAGACAAATCAAACGGGTAGCTTCAAAATCCATGCGAAACAAATGATTTAGCATCAAACAATAGGGATATCCAAGCGACACACATCATTTAGCTTCAAAACAATGCGATTTAGAAGGTTTAGATTCAAATCCATGCGATCTAGAAGGTTTAGATTCAAATCCATGCGAAACAAATGATTTAGCATCAAACACTTGGGATATCCTAGCGAAACACATGATTTAGCTTCAAATCAATGCGATTTAGAACGTTTAGATTCAAATCCATGCGGAACAAATGATTTAGCTTCAGATACTTGCGATGTAACTGATATAGCTTCAAATGCAGGGGAAACAAACGAGTTAGCATAAAGTCCATGCAAAACACATGATTTAGCATCAAATCAATGCGATGTAGAAGGTTTAGCTTCAAATCCATGCGAAACAAATGATTTAGCATCAGATACTTTCGACATAACAGATATAGCTTCAAATGCAGGGGAAACAAACGAGTTAGCATCAAATCCATGCGATACACATGCATTAGCTTCAAATCAATGCTAAGCAGAAATCTTAGCTTCAAATCCATGCGACACACATGATTTAGCTTCAAATACTTGCGATATAAATGATATAGATTCAAATGCAGGCGAAACTAACGAGTTAGCTCCAAATCCATGAGAAACACATGATTTAGCTGCAAATCAATGCGATGTAGATGGTTTAGATTCAAATCCATGCGTAACAAATGATTTAGCTTCAGATACTTGCGATATAAGTTATATAGCATCAAATGCAGGCGAAACGAACGAGTTAGCTTCAAATCCATGCGAAACACATGATTTAGCTTCAAATCAATGCGGTGTAGAAGGTTTAGCTTCAAATCCATGCGAAACAAATGATTTAGCATCAGATACTTTCGATATAACAGATATAGCTTCAAATGCAGGGGAAACATACGAGTTAGCATCAAATCCATGCAAAACACATGATTTAGCTTCAAATCAAAGCGATGTAGAAGGTATAGCTTCAAATCCAAGCGGTACACATGATTTAGTTTCAAATCAATGCGATGTTGAAGGTTTAGCTTTAAATCCATGCGACACAATTGATTTAGCTTCAAATACTTGCGATATAAATGATATAGATTCAAATGCAGGCGAAACTAACGAGTTAGCTCCAAATCCATGAGAAACACATGATTTAGCTGCAAATCAATGCGATGTAGATGGTTTAGCTTCAAATCCATGCGTAACAAATGATTTAGCTTCAGATACTTGCGATATAAGTTATATAGCATCAAATGCAGGCGAAACACATGAATTAGCTTCAAATCCATGCGAAACACATGAATTAGCTTCAAATCAATGCGATGTAGAAGGTTTAGCTTCAAGTCCATGCGAAACAAATCAATTAGCTTCAAACACTTGGGATATAAGTGATATAGCATCAAATGCAGATGATTCATACGAGTTAGCTTCTAAATCCATGCGATACACATGATTTAGCTGCAAATCAATGCGATGTTGAAGGTTTAGCTTCAAATCCATGCGAAACAAATGATTTAGCTTTAGATACTTGCGATATAAGTGATATAACTTCAAATCCAGAGGAAACAAACGAGTTAGCTACAAATCCATGCGAAACACATGATTTAGCTGCAAATCGATGCGAAATAGAAGGCTTGGCTTCAAATCGATGCGAAACACATGATTTAGCAGCAAATCAATGCGATGTAGAAGGATTAGCTTCCAATCCATGCGAAGCAAATGATTGAGCTTCACACAGTTGGGATATAAGTGATATAGCTTCAAATGCCGACGAAACAAACGATTCAGTTTCAAATCAATGCGAAAGTAGAAGGTTTAGCTTCAAATCCATGCGAAACAAATGATTTAGCATCAGATACTTGCGATATAAGTGATATAGCTTCAAATGCAGGCGAAACGAACGAGTTAGCTTCAAATCCATACGAAACAAATGATTTAGCTTACGATACTTGCGACATAAGGGATATAGCTTCAAATTCAGGGGATACGAACGAGTTAGCTTCAAATCCATGCGAAACACATGATTTAGCTTCAAATCAATGCGAAGTAGAAGGATTAGCTTCAAATAAATGCGAAGCAAATGATTGAGCTTCAAACACTTGGGATAGAAGTGACAAGGCTTCAAATGCAGACGACTCAAACGAGTTAGCTTCAAAATCAATGCGATACATTTCATTTAGCTTCAAATCGATACGAAGTAGAAGGCTTAGCTTCAAATCCATGCGAAACAAATAATTTACCTTCAGATACTTGCGATATAAGTGATATAGCTGCAATTGTAGGAGAAACAAAGGAGTTAGCTTCAAATCCATGCAAAACACATGATTAAGCTTCAAATCGATGCGAGGTAGAAGGCTTAGCTTCAAATCCATGCGAAACCAATTATTTAGCATCAGATATTTGCGATATATGTGATATAGCTTCAAATGCAGACTACTCAAACGAGTTAGCTTCAAAATCCATGCGAATCAAATGATTTATCTTCAAACAGTTGGGATATAAGTGATATAGCTTCAAATGCGGACGAAACATACGAGTCAGCTTCAAATCAATGCGAAAGTAGAAGGTTTAGCTTCAAATCTAGGCGAAACAAATGATTTACCTTCAGATACTAGCGATATAAGTGACATAGTTTCAAGTGCAGACGAAACAAACGAGTTAGCTTCAAATCCATGCGAAACACATGATTTATCTTCAAATCAATGCGATGTAGAATGATTAGCTTCCAATCCATGCGAAGCAAATGATTGAGCTTCAAACAGTTGGGATATAAGTGATATAGCTTCAAATGCAGAGGAATCAAACGAGATAGATTCCAATCCAAGCGAAACACATGATTTAGCTTCAAATCAGTGCGATGTAGAAGGTTTAGCTTCAATCCAAGCGAAACACATCAAACTCGATTGGTTCTCCTGTATTTGTAGCTATATCACTTACATCGCAAGTAATTGAAGCTAAATCATTTGTTCCGCATGGATATGAAGCTAAAACTTCTACATCGCATGGACTTGAAGCTAAATCATGTGATTCGCTTGGATTTAATTCTAGTTCGTTTGTATCGTCTGAATTTGACACTATATCACTTATATCGCAAGTATCTGAAGCTAAATCATTTGTTCCGCATGGATTTGAATCTAAACCTTCTAAATAGCATTGATTTGAAGCTAAATCATGTGTTTTGCTTGGATATCCCAAGTGTTTGATGCTAAATCATTTGTTTCGTATGGATTTGAAGCTAAACCTTCTACATCGCATTGATTTGAAGCTAAATCATGTGTTTCGCATGGACTTGAAGCTAACTCGTTCGTTTCGCCTGCATTTGATGCTATATAACTTATATCGCAAGTATCTGAAGCTAAATCATTTGTTACGCATGGATTTGAAGCTAAACCATCTACATCGCATTGATTTGCAGCTAAATCATGTGTTTCTCATGGATTTGGAGCTAACTCGTTAGTTTCGCCTGCATTTGAATCTATATCATTTATATCGCAAGTATTTGAAGCTAAATCAATTGTGTCGCATGGATTTGAATCTAAACCTTCAACATCGCATTGATTTGAAACTAAATCATGTGTTTCGCTTGGATTTGAAGCTATACCTTCTACATCGCTTTGATTTGAAGCTAAATCATGTGTTTTGCATGTATTTGAAGCTAACTCGTTTGTTTCCCCTGCATTTGAAGCTATATCACTTGTATCGCAAGTATTTGGAGAAAAATCATTTGTGTCGCATTGATTTGAAGCTAAACCTACTACATCGCATTGATTTGAAGCAAAACCTTCTACATCGCATTGATTTGATGCAAAATCTTGTGTATCGCATGGATTTGAAGCTAAACCATCTACATCCCATTGAATTGAAGCTAAGTCAAGTGTTTCGCTTGGATTTGAAGCTAGCTCGTTTGATTCGCCCGCATTTGAAGCTATATCACTTGTATCGCAAGTATTTGAAGGAAAATCATTTGTTTCGCATGGATTTGAAGCTAAACCTTCTACATAGTATTGATTTGAAGCTTAATCATGTGTTTTGCATGTATTTGAAGCTAACTCGTTAATTTCGCCTGCATTTAAAACTATATCAATATATCGCAAGTATCTGAACCTAAATCATTTGTTTCGCATGGATTTGAAGCTAACTCGTTTGTTTCGTCTGCAATTGAAGCTATATCACTTATATCCCAATTGCTTGAAGCTAAATTATTTGTTTCGCATGGATTTGAAGCTAAACCTTCTACATCGCATTGATTTGAAGCAAAATCATGTGATTCGCTTGGATTTGAAGCTAACTCGTTTGTTTCCCCTGCATTTGAATCTATATCACATATATCCCAAGTGTTTGAAGCTAAATCATTTGTTTCGCATGGATTTGAAGCCAAACCTACTACATCGCATTGATTTGCAGCTAAATCATGTGTTTCGCATGGATTTCTAGCTAACTCGTTTGTTTCCTCTGGATTTGAAGTTATATCACTTATATCGCAAGTATCTAAAGCTAAATCATTTGTTTCGCATGGATTTGAAGCTAAACCTTCAACATCGCATTGATTTGCAGCTAAATCATGTGTATCGCATGGATTTAGAAGCTAACTCGTATGAATCATTTGCATTTGACGCTATATCACTTATATCGCAAGTATCTGATGCTAAATCATTTGTTTCGCCTGGATTTGAAGCTAAACCTTCTACTTTCGCATTGATTTGAAGCTGACTCGTATGTTTCGTCCGCATTTGAAGCTATATCACTTATATCCCAACTGTTTGAAGATAAATCATTTGATTCGCATGGATTTTGAAGCTAACTCGTTTGAGTAGTCTGCATTTGAAGCTATATCACATATATCGCAAATATCTGAAGCTAAATAATTGGTTTCGCATGGATTTGAAGCTAAGCCTTCTACCTCGCAGCGATTTGAAGCTTAATCATTTGTTTTGCATGGATTTGAAGCTAACTCCTTTGTTTCTCCTACAATTGCAGCTATATCACTTATATCGCAAGTATCTGAAGGTAAATCATTTGTTTCGCATGGATTTGAAGCTAAGCCTTCTACTTCGTATCGATTTGAAGCTAAATGAAATGTATCGCATGGATTTTGAAGCTAACTCGTTTGAGTCGTCTGCATTTGAAGCCTTGTCACTTCTATCCCTAGTGTTTGAAGCTCAATCATTTGCTTCGCATTTATTTGAAGCTAATCCTTCTACTTCGCATTGATTTGAAGCTAAATCATGTGTTTCGCATGGATTTGAAGCTAACTCGTTCGTATCCCCTGAATTTGAAGCTATATCCCTTATGTCGCAAGTATCGTAAGCTAAATCATTTGTTTCGTATGGATTTGAAGCTAACTCGTTCGTTTCGCCTGCATTTGAAGCTATATCATTTATATCGCAAGTATCTGATGCTAAATCATTTGTTTCGCATGGATTTGAAGCTAAACCTTCTACTTTCGCATTGATTTGAAGCTGAATCGTTTGTTTCGTCCGCATTTGAAGCTATATCACTTATATCCCAACTGTGTGAAGCTCAATCATTTGCTTCGCATGGATTGGAAGCTAATCCTTCTACATCGCATTGATTTGCTGCTAAATCATGTGTTTCGCATGGATTTGAAACTAACTCGTTTGTTCCGCCTGCATTTGAAGCTATATCACTCCTATCCCAAGTGTTTGAAGCTAAATCATTTGTTTTGCATGGATTTGAACCTAAAACTTCTACATCGCGTTGATTTGCAGCTAAATCATGTGTTTCGCATGGATTTGAAGCTAACTCGTTTGTTTCCCCTGCATTTGAAGCTATATCACTGATATCGCAAGTATCTGATGCTAAATCATTTTTTTCGGATGGATTGGAAGCTAAACCTTCTACATCGCATTGATATGAAGCTAGTTCATGTGTTTCGCATGGATTTGAAGCTAACTCGTTTGTTTCGTCTCCAATTGAAGCTATATCACTTATATCGCAAGTATCTGATGCTAAAACATGTGATTCGCTTGGATTTGAAGTCAACTCGTTTGCTTCCCCTGCATTTGAAGCTATATCACTTATATCCCAAGTGTTTTGAAGCTAAATCATTTGTTTCGCATGGATTTGAAGCTAAACCTATTACATCGCATTGATTTGAAGCTAAATCATGTGTTTTGCATGGATTTGAAGCTAAGCCTTCTACTTCGCATCGATTTGCAGCTAAATCTTTTGTTTCACATGGATTTGAAGCTAACTCGTTTGTTTCCCCTGCATTTGAAGCTATATCACTTATATCGCAAGTATCTGATGCTAAATCATTTGTTTCGCATGGATTTGAAGCTAAACCTTCAACATAGCTTTGATTTGCAGCAAAATCATGTGTTTCGCATGGATTTGGAGCTAACTCGTTTGTTTCCCCTGCATTTGAAGCTATATCACTGATATCGCAAGTATCTGATGCTAAATCATTTTTTTAGCATAGATTTGAAGCTAAACTTTCTACATCGCATTGATTTGAAGCTAAATCATTTGTCCGCATAGATTTGAAGCTAACTCGTTAGTTTCTCCTGCATTTGAAGCTATATCACTTATATCCCAAGTGTTTGAAGCTAAAACATTTGATTGGAATGGATTTGAAGCTAAACCATCTACATCGCATTGATTTGCTGCTAAATCATGTGTGTCGCATGGATTTGAAGCTAAGCCTTCTACATCGCATCGATTTGCATCTAAATCATTTGTTTCGCATGGATTTGAAGCTAACTCGTTTGTTTCCCCTGCATTTGAAACTATATCACTTATATCGCAAGTATCTGATGCTAAAGCATTTGTTTCGCATGGATTTGAAGCTACACCTTCTACTTTCGCATTGATTTGAAGCTAATTCATATGTTTCGTATGGTTTTGAAGCTAACTCGATTGTTTCGTCAGCAATGGAAGCTGTATCACTTATATCCCAAGTGTTTGAAGGTAAATCATTTATTTCGCATGGACTTGAAGCTAAACCTTCCACACGGCATTGATTTGAGGCTTAATCATGTGTTTTGCATGGTTTTCAGGCTAACTCGTTTATTTCCCCTGCATTTAAAGCTACATCACTTATATCGCAAATATCTGAAGCTAAATCATTTGTTTCACATGGATTTGAAGCGAAACCTTCTACTTCGCATTGATCTGAAGCTAAATCATTTGTCCGCATAGATTTGAAGCTAACTCGTTTGTTTCTCCTGCATTTGAAGCTATATCACTTATATCCCAAGTGTTTGAAGCTAAAACATTTGTTTCGCATGGATTTGAAGCTAAGCCTTCTACATCGCATTGATTTGCTGCTAAATCATGTGTGTCGCATGGATTTGGAGCTAAACCTTCTACATCGCTTCGATTTGCATCTAAATCATGTGTTTCGCATGGATTTGAAGCTAACTCGTTTGTTTCTCCTGCATTTGAAGCTATATCACTGATATCGCAAGTATCTGATGCTAAATCATTTTTTTCGCATGGATTTGAAGCTAAACCTTCTACATCGCATTGATTTGAAGCTAAATCATGTGATTCGCTTGGATTTGAAGTCAACTCGTTTGCTTCCCCTGCATTTGAAGCTATATCACTTATATCCCAAGTGTTTGAAGCTCAATCATTTGTTTCGCATGGATTTGAAGCTAAACCTTCTACATCGCATTGATTTGCTGCCAAATCATGTGTGTCGCATGGATTTGAAGCTAAGCCTTCTACATCGCATCGATTTGATTCTAAATCGTGTGTTTCGCATGGATTTGAAGCTAACTCCTTTGTTTCCCCTGCATTTGAAGCTATATCACTTATATCGCAAGTATCTGATGCTAAATCATTTTTTTCGTATGGATTTGAAGCTAACTCCTTTGTTTCCCCTGCATTTGAAGCTATATCACTTATATCCCAAGTGTTTGATGCTAAATCATTTTTTCGCATGTATTTGAAGCTAAACCTTCTACATCGCATTGATTTGAAGCTAATTTATGTGTTTCGCATGGATTTGAAGCTAACTCGTTTGTTTCCCCTGCACTTGAAGCTAACTCGTTTGTTTCCCCTGCATTTGAAGCTATATCACTTATATCGCAAGTATCTAAAGCTAAATCATTTCTTTGGCATGGATTTGAAGCTAAACCTTCAACATCGCATTGATTTGCAGCTAAATAATGTGTTTCGCATGGATTTGAAACTAACTCGTTTGTTCCGCCTGCATTTGAAGCTATATCACTTATATCCCAATTGCTTGAAGCTAAATCATTTGTTTCGCATGGATTTGAAGCTAAACCTTCTACATCGCATTGATTTGAAGCTAACTCGTTTGTTTCCCCTGCATTTGAAGCTACATCACTTATATCGCAAGTATCTAAAGCTAAATCATTTGTTTGGCATGGATTTGAAGCTAAACCTTCAACATCGCTTTGATTTGCAGCTAAATCATGTGTTTCGCATGGATTTGAAGCTAACTCGTTTGTTTCCCCTGCATTTGAAGCTATATCACTGATATCGCAAGTATCTGATGCTAAATCATTTTTTTCGCATGGATTTGAAGCTAAACCTTCTACATCGCATTGATATGAAGCTAGTTCATGTGTTTCGCATGGATTTGAAGCTAACTCGTTTGTTTCGTCTCCAATTGAAGCTATATCACTTATATCGCAAGTATCTGATGCTAAATCATGTGTTTCGCATGGATTTTAAGCTAACTCGTTTGTTTCCCCTGCATTTGAAGCTATATCACTGATATCGCAAGTATCTGATGCTAAATCATTTTTTTCGGATGGATTGGAAGCTAAACCTTCTACATCGCATTGATATGAAGCTAGTTCATGTGTTTCGCATGGATTTGAAGCTAACTCGTTTGTTTCGTCTCCAATTGAAGCTATATCACTTATATCGCAAGTATCTGATGCTAAATCATGTGTTTCGCATGGATTTGAAACTAACTCCTTTGTTTCCCCTGCATTTGAAGCTATATCACTTATATCCCAAGTGTTTGATGCTAAATCATTTTTTCGCATGTATTTGAAGCTAAACCTTCTACATCGCATTGATTTGAAGCTAATTTATGTGTTTCGCATGGATTTGAAGCTAACTCGTTTGTTTCCCCTGCACTTGAAGCTAACTCGTTTGTTTCCCCTGCATTTGAAGCTATATCACTTATATCGCAAGTATCTAAAGCTAAATCATTTCTTTGGCATGGATTTGAAGCTAAACCTTCAACATCGCTTTGATTTGCAGCTAAATCATGTGTTTCGCATGGATTTGGAGCTAACTCGTTTGTTTCCCCTGCATTTGAAGCTATATCACTGATATCGCAAGTATCTGATGCTAAATCATTTTTTTAGCATAGATTTGAAGCTAAATCAATTGTCCGCATAGATTTTAAGCTAACTCGTTAGTTTCTCCTGCATTTGAAGCTATATCACTTATATCCCAATTGCTTGAAGCTAAATCATTTGTTTCGCATGGATTTGAAGCTAAACCTTCTACATCGCATTGATTTGAAGCTAACTCGTTTGTTTCCCCTGCATTTGAAGCTAATTCGTTTGTTTCCCCAGCATTTGAAGCTACATCACTTATATCGCAAGTATCTAAAGCTAAATCATTTGTTTGGCATGGATTTGAAGCTAAACCTTCAACATCGCTTTGATTTGCAGCTAAATCATGTGTTTCGCATGGATTTGAAGCTAACTCGTTTGTTTCCCCTGCATTTGAAGCTATATCACTGATATCGCAAGTATCTGATGCTAAATCATTTTTTTCGCATGGATTTGAAGCTAAACCTTCTACATCGCATTGATATGAAGCTAGTTCATGTGTTTCGCATGGATTTGAAGCTAACTCGTTTGTTTCGTCTCCAATTGAAGCTATATCACTTATATCGCAAGTATCTGATGCTAAATCATGTGTTTCGCATGGATTTTAAGCTAACTCGTTTGTTTCCCCTGCATTTGAAGCTATATCACTTATATCGCAAGTATCTAAAGCTAAATCATTTCTTTGGCATGGATTTGAAGCTAAACCTTCAACATCGCTTTGATTTGCAGCTAAATCATGTGTTTCACATGGATTTGGAGCTAACTCGTTTGTTTCCCCTGCATTTGAAGCTATATCACTGATATCGCATGTATCTGATGCTAAATCATTTTTTTAGCATAGATTTGAAGCTAAATCAATTGTCCGCATAGATTTTATGCTAACTCGTTAGTTTCTCCTGCATTTGAAGCTATATCACCTATATCCCAATTGCTTGAAGCTAAATCATTTGTTTCGCATGGATTTGAAGCTAAACCTTCTACATCGCATTGATTTGAAGCTAACTCGTTTGTTTCCCCTGCATTTGATGCTGCATCACTTATATCGCAAGTATCTAAAGCTAAATCATTTGTTTGGCATGGATTTGAAGCTAAACCTTCAACATCGCTTTGATTTGCTGCTAAATCATGTGTTTCGCATGGATTTGAAGCTAACTCGTTTGTTTCCCCTGCATTTGAAGCTATATCACTGATATCGCAAGTATCTGATGCTAAATCATTTTTTTCGCATGGATTTGAAGCTAAACCTTCTACATCGCATTGATATGAAGCTAGTTCATGTGTTTCGCATGGATTTGAAGCTAACTCGTTTGTTTCGTCTCCAATTGAAGCTATATCACTTATATCGCAAGTATCTGATGCTAAATCATGTGTTTCGCATGGATTTGAAGCTAACTCGTTTGTTTCCCCTGCATTTGAAGCTATATCACTGATATCGCAAGTATCTGATGCTAAATCATTTTTTTCGGATGGATTGGAAGCTAAACCTTCTACATTGCATTGATATGAAGCTAGTTCATGTGTTTCGCATGGATTTGAAGCTAACTCGTTTGTTTCGTCTCCAATTGAAGCTATATCACTTATATCGCAAGTATCTGATGCTAAATCATGTGTTTCGCATGGATTTGAAACTAACTCCTTTGTTTCCCCTGCATTTGAAGCTATATCACTTATATCCCAAGTGTTTGATGCTAAATCATTTTTTCGCATGTATTTGAAGCTAAACCTTCTACATCGCATTGATTTGAAGCTAATTTATGTGTTTCGCATGGATTTGAAGCTAACTCGTTTGTTTCCCCTGCACTTGAAGCTAACTCGTTTGTTTCCCCTGCATTTGAAGCTATATCACTTATATCGCAAGTATCTAAAGCTAAATCATTTCTTTGGCATGGATTTGAAGCTAAACCTTCAACATCGCTTTGATTTGCAGCTAAATCATGTGTTTCGCATGGATTTGGAGCTAACTCGTTTGTTTCCCCTGCATTTGAAGCTATATCACTGATATCGCAAGTATCTGATGCTAAATCATTTTTTTAGCATAGATTTGAAGCTAAATCAATTGTCCGCATAGATTTTAAGCTAACTCGTTAGTTTCTCCTGCATTTGAAGCTATATCACTTATATCCCAATTGCTTGAAGCTAAATCATTTGTTTCGCATGGATTTGAAGCTAAACCTTCTACATCGCATTGATTTGAAGCTAACTCGTTTGTTTCCCCTGCATTTGAAGCTAATTCGTTTGTTTCCCCAGCATTTGAAGCTACATCACTTATATCGCAAGTATCTAAAGCTAAATCATTTGTTTGGCATGGATTTGAAGCTAAACCTTCAACATCGCTTTGATTTGCAGCTAAATCATGTGTTTCGCATGGATTTGAAGCTAACTCGTTTGTTTCCCCTGCATTTGAAGCTATATCACTGATATCGCAAGTATCTGATGCTAAATCATTTTTTTCGCATGGATTTGAAGCTAAACCTTCTACATCGCATTGATATGAAGCTAGTTCATGTGTTTCGCATGGATTTGAAGCTAACTCGTTTGTTTCGTCTCGAATTGAAGCTATATCACTTATATCGCAAGTATCTGATGCTAAATCATGTGTTTCGCATGGATTTTAAGCTAACTCGTTTGTTTCCCCTGCATTTGAAGCTATATCACTGATATCGCAAGTATCTGATGCTAAATCATTTTTTTCGCATGGATTTGAAGCTAAACCTTCTACATCGCATTGATATGAAGCTAGTTCATGTGTTTCGCATGGATTTGAAGCTAACTCCTTCGTTTCCCCTGCATTTGAAGCTATATCACTTATATCGCAAGTATCTGATGCTAAATCATTTTTTTCGCATGGATTTGAAGCTAAACCTTCTACATTGCATTGATTTGAAGCTAATTTATGTGTTTCGCATGGATTTGAAGCTAACTCGTTTGTTTCCCCTGCACTTGAAGCTAACTCGTTTGTTTCCCCTGCATTTGAAGCTATATCAATTATATCGCAAGTATCTAAAGCTAAATCATTTCTTTGGCATGGATTTGAAGCTAAACCTTCAACATCGTATTGATTTGCAGCTAAATCATGTGTTTCGCATGGATTTGAAACTAACTCGTTTGAGTCGTCTTCATTTGAAGCTATATCACTTATATCCCAATTGCTTGTAGCTCAATCATTTGCTTCGCATGGATTTGAAGCTAATCCTTCTACATCGCATTGATTTGCAGCTAAATCATGTGTTTCGCATGGATTTGAAGCTAACTCGATTGTTTCGTCTGCACTTGAAACTATATCACTTTTATCGCAAGTATCTGCAGGTAAATCATTTGTTTGGCATTGATTTGAAGCTCAACCTTCTACATCGCATTGATATGAAGCTAGTTCATGTGTTTCGCATGGATTTGAAGCTAACTCCTTTGTTTCCCCTGCATTTGATGCTATATCACTTATATCGCAAGTATCTGATGCTAAATCATTTTTTTCGCATGGATTTGAAGTTAATCTTCTACATCGCATTGATTTGAAGCTAATTTATGTGTTTCGCATGGATTTGAAGCTAACTCGATTGCTTCGGCTGCCTTTGAAGCTATATCACTTATATCCCAAGTGTTTGAAGCTCAATCTTTTGTGTCGCATGGATTTGAAGCTAAACCGTCTAAATCTCATTGATTTGAAGCTAAATCATGTTATGCGCTTGGATTTGAAGCTAACTCGTTTGTTTCTTCTGCATTTGAAGCTATGTCACTTATATCGCAAGTATCCGAAGCTAAGTCACTGATTTCGCATGGATTTGAAGCTAAACCTCCTACATCGCATTAATTTGCTGCTAAATCATGTCTTTCGCTTGGATTTGAAACTAAACCTTCTACATCGCATTGATATGAAGCTAATTCATGTGTTTCGCATGGATTTGAAGCTAACTCGTTTGTTTCGTCTGCAATTGAAGCTATAGCACTTATATCCCAATTGCTTGAAGCTAAATCATTTGTTTCGCATGGATTTGATGCTAAACCTTCTACATCGCATTGATTTGAAGCTAACTCGTTTGTTTCCCCTACATTTGAAATTATCTCGTTTGTTTCGCCTGCATTTGAAGCTATATCACTTATATTGCAAGTATCTAAAGCTAAATCATTTGTTTGGCATGGATTTGAAGCTAAACCTTCAACATCGCTTTGATTTGCAGCTAAATCATGTGTTTCGCATGGATTTGAAGCTAATTCGTTTGTTTCCCCTGCATTTGAAGCTATATCACTGATATCGCAAGTATCTGATGCTAAATCATTTTTTTCGCATGGATTTGAAGCTAAACCTTCTACATCGCATTGATATGAAGCTAGTTCATGTGTTTCGCATGGATTTGAAGCTAACTCGTTTGTTTCGTCTCCAATTGAAGCTATATCACTTATATCGCAAGTATCTGATGCTAAATCATGTGTTTCGCATGGATTTTAAGCTAACTCGTTTGTTTCCCCTGCATTTGAAGCTATATCACTTATATCGCAAGTATCTAAAGCTAAATCATTTCTTTGGCATGGATTTGAAGCTAAACCTTCAACATCGCTTTGATTTGCAGCTAAATCATGTGTTTCGCATGGATTTGGAGCTAACTCGTTTGTTTCCCCTGCATTTGAAGCTATATCACTGATATCGCATGTATCTGATGCTAAATCATTTTTTTAGCATAGATTTGAAGCTAAATCAATTGTCCGCATAGATTTTATGCTAACTCGTTAGTTTCTCCTGCATTTGAAGCTATATCACTTATATCCCAATTGCTTGAAGCTAAATCATTTGTTTCGCATGGATTTGAAGCTAAACCTTCTACATCGCATTGATTTGAAGCTAACTCGTTTGTTTCCCCTGCATTTGAAGCTACATCACTTATATCGCAAGTATCTAAAGCTAAATCATTTGTTTGGCATGGATTTGAAGCTAAACCTTCAACATCGCTTTGATTTGCAGCTAAATCATGTGTTTCGCATGGATTTGAAGCTAACTCGTTTGTTTCCCCTGCATTGGAAGCTATATCACTGATATCGCAAGTATCTGATGCTAAATCATTTTTTTCGCATGGATTTGAAGCTAAACCTTCTACATCGCATTGATATGTAGCTAGTTCATGTGTTTCGCATGGATTTGAAGCTAACTCGTTTGTTTCGTCTCCAATTGAAGCTATATCACTTATATCGCAAGTATCTGATGCTAAATCATGTGTTTCGCATGGATTTTAAGCTAACTCGTTTGTTTCCCCTGCATTTGAAGCTATATCACTGATATCGCAAGTATCTGATGCTAAATCATTTTTTTCGGATGGATTGGAAGCTAAACCTTCTACATCGCATTGATATGAAGCTAGTTCATGTGTTTCGCATGGATTTGAAGCTAACTCGTTTGTTTCGTCTCCAATTGAAGCTATATCACTTATATCGCAAGTATCTGATGCTAAATCATGTGTTTCGCATGGATTTGAAACTAACTCCTTTGTTTCCCCTGCATTTGAAGCTATATCACTTATATCCCAAGTGTTTGATGCTAAATCATTTTTTCGCATGTATTTGAAGCTAAACCTTCTACATCGCATTGATTTGAAGCTAATTTATGTGTTTCGCATGGATTTGAAGCTAACTCGTTTGTTTCCCCTACATTTGAAATTATCTCGTTTGTTTCCCCTGCATTTGAAGCTATATCACTGATATCGCAAGTATCTGATGCTAAATCATTTTTTTAGCATAGATTTGAAGCTAAATCAATTGTCCGCATAGATTTTAAGCTAACTCGTTAGTTTCTCCTGCATTTGAAGCTATATCACTTATATCCCAATTGCTTGAAGCTAAATCATTTGTTTCGCATGGATTTGAAGCTAAACCTTCTACATCGCATTGATTTGAAGCTAACTCGTTTGTTTCCCCTGCATTTGAAGCTAATTCGTTTGTTTCCCCAGCATTTGAAGCTACATCACTTATATCGCAAGTATCTAAAGCTAAATCATTTGTTTGGCATGGATTTGAAGCTAAACCTTCAACATCGCTTTGATTTGCAGCTAAATCATGTGTTTCGCATGGATTTGAAGCTAACTCGTTTGTTTCCCCTGCATTTGAAGCTATATCACTGATATCGCAAGTATCTGATGCTAAATCATTTTTTTCGCATGGATTTGAAGCTAAACCTTCTACATCGCATTGATATGAAGCTAGTTCATGTGTTTCGCATGGATTTGAAGCTAACTCGTTTGTTTCGTCTCCAATTGAAGCTACATCACTTATATCGCAAGTATCTGATGCTAAATCATGTGTTTCGCATGGATTTTAAGCTAACTCGTTTGTTTCCCCTGCATTTGAAGCTATATCACTGATATCGCAAGTATCTGATGCTAAATCATTTTTTTCGCATGGATTTGAAGCTAAACCTTCTACATCGCATTGATATGAAGCTAGTTCATGTGTTTCGCATGGATTTGAAGCTAACTCCTTCGTTTCCCCTGCATTTGAAGCTATATCACTTATATCGCAAGTATCTGATGCTAAATCACTTTTTTCGCATGGATTTGAAGCTAAACCTTCTACATCGCAATGATTTGAAGCTAATTTATGTGTTTCGCATGGATTTGAAGCTAACTCGTTTGTTTCCCCTGCACTTGAAGCTAACTCGTTTGTTTCCCCTGCATTTGAAGCTATATCACTTATATCGCAAGTATCTAAAGCTAAATCATTTCTTTGGCATGGATTTGAAGCTAAACCTTCAACATCGTATTGATTTGCAGCTAAATCATGTGTTTCGCATGGATTTGAAGCTAACTCCTTTGTTTCCCCTGCATTTGATGCTATATCACTTATATCGCAAGTATCTGATGCTAAATCATTTTTTTCGCATGGATTTGAAGTTAACCTTCTACATCGCATTGATTTGAAGCTAATTTATGTGTTTCGCATGGATTTGAAGCTAACTCGATTGCTTCGGCTGCCTTTGAAGCTATATCACTTATATCCCAAGTGTTTGAAGCTCAATCTTTTGTGTCGCATGGATTTGAAGCTAAACCGTCTAAATCTCATTGATTTGAAGCTAAATCATGTTATGCGCTTGGATTTGAAGCTAACTCGTTTGTTTCTTCTGCATTTGAAGCTATGTCACTTATATCGCAAGTATCCGAAGCTAAGTCACTGATTTCGCATGGATTTGAAGCTAAACCTCCTACATCGCATTAATTTGCTGCTAAATCATGTCTTTCGCTTGGATTTGAAACTAAACCTTCTACATCGCATTGATATGAAGCTAATTCATGTGTTTCGCATGGATTTGAAGCTAACTCGTTTGTTTCGTCTGCAATTGAAGCTATAGCACTTATATCCCAATTGCTTGAAGCTAAATCATTTGTTTCGCATGGATTTGATGCTAAACCTTCTACATCGCATTGATTTGAAGCTAACTCGTTTGTTTCCCCTACATTTGAAATTATCTCGTTTGTTTCGCCTGCATTTGAAGCTATATCACTTATATTGCAAGTATCTAAAGCTAAATCATTTGTTTGGCATGGATTTGAAGCTAAACCTTCAATATCGCTTTGATTTGCAGCTAAATCATGTGTTTCGCATGGATTTGAAGCTAACTCGTTTGTTTCCCCTGCATTTGAAGCTATATCACTGATATCGCAAGTATCTGATGCTAAATCATTTTTTTCGGATGGATTTGAAGCTAACTCCTTTGTTTCCCCTGCATTTGAAGCTACATCACTGATATCGCAAGTATCTGATGCTAAATCATTTTTTTCGCATGGATTTGAAGCTAAATCTTCTACATCGCATAGATATGAAGCTAGTTCATGTGTTTCGCATGGATTTGAAGCTAACTCGTTTGTTTCGTCTGCAATTGAAGCTATATCACTTATATCGCAAGTATCTAAAGCTAAATCATTTGTTTCCCATGGATTTGAAGCAAAACCTGCAACATCGCATTGATTTGCAGCTAAATCATGTGTTTCGCATGGATTTGAAACTAACTCGTTTGAGTCGTCTGCATTTGAAGCTATATCACTTATATCCCAATTTCTTGAACCTCAATCATTTGCTTCGCATGGATTTGAAGCTAATCCTTCTACATCGCATTGATTTGCAGCTAAATCATGTGTTTCGCATGGATTTGAAGCTAACTCGATTGTTTCGTCTGCACTTGAAACTATATCACTTATATCGCAAGTATCTGCAGGTAAATCATTTTTTTCGCATGGATTTGAAGCTAAACCTTCTACATCGCTTTGATTTGCAGCTAAATCATGTGTTTCGCATGGATTTGAAGCTAACTCGTTTTTTCCCCTGCATTTGAAGCTATATCACTTATATCGCAAGTATCTAATGCTAAATTATTTCTTTGGCATGGATTTGAAGCTAAACCTTCAACATCGCTTTGATTTGCAGCTAAATCATGTGTTTCGTATGGGTTTGGAGCTAACTCGTTTGTTTCCCCTGCATTTGTAGCTATATCACTGATATCGCAAGTATCTGATGCTAAATCATTTTTTTAGCATAGATTTGAAGCTAAATCAATTGTCCGCATAGATTTTAAGCTAACTCGTTAGTTTCTCCTGCATTTGAAGCTACATCACTTATATCGCAAGTATCTAAAGCTAAATCATTTGTTTGGCATGGATTTGAAGCTAAACCTTCAACATCGCTTTGATTTGCAGCTAAATCATGTGTTTCGCAATGATTTGAAGCTAACTCGTTTGTTTCCCCTGCATTTGAAGCTATATCACTGATATCGCAAGTATCTGATGCTAAATCATTTTTTTCGCATGGATTTGAAGCTAAACCTTCTACATCGCATTGATTTGCTGCTAAATCATGTGTATCGCATGGATTTTGAATTTAACTCGATTGCTTCGTCTGCATTTGAAGCTATGTCACTTATATCCCAAGTGTTTGAAGCTAAATCATTTGTTTCGCATGGATTTGAAGGTAAACCTTCTACATCGCATTGATTTGAAGCTAAATCATGTGTTTGGCATAGATTAGAAGCTAACTCGATTGTTTCGTCTGCATTTGAAGCTCTGCCACTTATATCGCATGTATCTGAAGCAAAATCGTTGGTTTCGCATGGATTTGAACCTAAACCTTCTACATCGCATTGATTTGCTGCTAAATCATGTGTTACGCATGGATCTGAAGCTAACTCGTTTGTTCCGCCTGCATTTGAAGCTATATCACTCCTATCCCAAGTGTTTGAAGCTAAATCATTTGTTTCGCATGGATTTGAACCTAAAACTTCTACATCGCATTGATTTGAAGCTGAATCATGTGATTCGCTTAGATTTGAAGCTAACTCGTTTGTTTCGTCTGCATTTGAAGCTATTTCACTTCTATCCCAAGAGTTTGAAGCTAAATCATTTGTTTCGCATGGATTTGAACCTAAACCTACTACATCGCATTGATTTGAAGCTAAATCATGTGATTCGCTTGGATTTGAAGTCAACTCGTTTGCTTCCCCTGCATTTGAAGCTATATCACTTATATTCCAAGTGTTTGAAGCTAAATCATTTGTTTCGCATGGATTTGAAGCTAAACCTTCAACATCGCATTGATTTGCAGCTAAATCATGTGTTTCGCATGGATTTGAAGCTAACTCGTTTGTTTCGACTGCACTTGAAACTATATCACATATATCGCAAGTATCTGAAGGTAAATCATTTGCTTCGCATGGATTTGAAGCCAATCCTTCCATATCGCATGGATTTAAAGCTAAACCTTCTACATCACATTGATTTGCTGCTAAATCATGTGTTTCGCATGGATTTGAAGCTAATTCGCTTGTTGCGCATGCAGTTGAATCTAAATAACGTATATCACAAGTATTTGTATCTAAGCCATTTGTTTCGCATGGATTTGAAAATAAACCTTCTACAGCGTATTGATTTGCTGCTAAATCATGTATTTCGCATGGAATTGAAGCTATCAGGTTTGTTTCGTCTGCAATTGAAGCTATGCCACTTATATCGCAAGTATCTGAAGCTAAATCATTGGTTTCGCATGGATCTGAAGCTAAACCTTCTACATCGCATTGATTTGCTGCTAAATCATGTGTATCGCATGGATTTTGAAGCTAACTCGATTGCTTCGTCTGCATTTGAAGCTATGTCACTTATATCCCAAGTGTTTGAAGCTAAATCATTTGTTTCGCATGGATTTGAAGGTAAACCTTCTACATCGCATTGATTTGAAGCTAAATCATGTGTTTGGCATAGATTAGAAGCTAACTCGTTTGTTTCGTCTGCATTTGAAGCTCTGCCACTTATATCGCAAGTATCTAAAGCTAAATCATTTCTTTGGCACGGATTTGAAGCTAAACCTTCAACATCGCATTGATTTGCAGCTAAATCATGTGTTTCGCATGGATTTGAAACTAACTCGTTTGTTCCGCCTGCATTTGAAGCTATATCACTCCTATCCCAAGTGTTTGAAGCTAAATCATTTGTTTTGCATGGATTTGAACCTAAAACTTCTACATCGCGTTGATTTGCAGCTAAATCATGTGTTTCGCAAGGATTTGAAGCTAACTCGTTTGTTTCCCCTGCATTTGAAGCTATATCACTGATATCGCAAGTATCTGATGCTAAATCATTTTTTTCGGATGGATTGGAAGCTAAACCTTCTACATCGCATTGATATGAAGCTAGTTCATGTGTTTCGCATGGATTTGAAGCTAACTCGTTTGTTTCGTCTCCAATTGAAGCTATATCACTTATATCGCAAGTATCTGATGCTAAAACATGTGTTTCGCATGGATTTGAAGCTAACTCGTTTGTTTCCCCTGCATTTGAAGCTATATCACTGATATCGCAAGTATCTGATGCTAAACCATTTTTTTCGCATGGATTTGAAGCTAAACCTTCTACATCGCATTGATGTGAAGGTAGTTCATGTGTTTCGCATGGATTTGAAGCTAACACCTTTGTTTCCCCTGCATTTGAAGCTATATCACTTATATCGCAAGTGTCTGATGCTAAATCATTTTTTTCGCATGGATTTGAAGCTAAACCTTCTACATCGCATTGATTTGAAGCTAATTTATGTGTTTCGCATGGATTTGAAGCTAACTCGTTTGTTTCCCCTGCACTTGAAGCTAACTCGTTTGTTTCCCCTGCATTTGAAGCTATATCACTTATATCGCAAGTATCTAAAGCTAAATCATTTCTTTGGCATGGATTTGAAGCTAAACCTTCAACATCGCATTGATTTGCAGCTAAATCATGTGTTTCGCATGGATTTGAAACTAACTCGTTTGTTCCGCCTGCATTTGAAGCTATATCACTCCTATCCCAAGTGTTTGAAGCTAAATCATTTGTTTTGCATGGATTTGAACCTAAAACTTCTACATCGCATTGATTTGAAGCTAAATCATGTGATTCGCTTAGATTTGAAGCTAATTCGTTTGTTTCGTCTGCATTTGAAGCTATATCAGTTCTATCCCAAGTGTTTGAAGCTAAATCATTTGTTTCGCATGGATTTGAAGCTAAACCTATTACATCGCATTGATTTGAAGCTAAATCATGTGTTTTGCATGGATTTGAAGCTAAGCCTTCTACTTCGCATCGATTTGCAGCTAAATCTTTTGTTTCACATGGATTTGAAGCTAACTCGTTTGTTTCCCCTGCATTTGAAGCTATATCACTTATATCGCAAGTATCTGATGCTAAATCATTTGTTTCGCATGGATTTGAAGCTAAACCTTCAACATAGCATTGATTTGCAGCAAAATCATGTGTTTCGCATGGATTTGGAGCTAACTCGTTTGTTTCCCCTGCATTTGAAACTATATCACTTATATCGCAAGTATCTGATGCTAAAGCATTTGTTTCGCATGGATTTGAAGCTACACCTTCTACTTTCGCATTGATTTGAAGCTAATTCATATGTTTCGTATGGTTTTGAAGCTAACTCGATTGTTTCGTCAGCAATTGAAGCTGTATCACTTATATCCCAAGTGTTTGAAGGTAAATCATTTATTTCGCATGGACTTGAAGCTAAACCTTCCACACGGCATTGATTTGAGGCTTAATCATGTGTTTTGCATGGTTTTCAGGCTAACTCGTTTATTTCCCCTGCATTTAAAGCTACATCACTTATATCGCAAATATCTGAAGCTAAATCATTTGTTTCACATGGATTTGAAGCGAAACCTTCTACTTCGCATTGATCTGAAGCTAAATCATTTGTCCGCATAGATTTGAAGCTAACTCGTTTGTTTCTCCTGCATTTGAAGCTATATCACTTATATCCCAAGTGTTTGAAGCTAAAACATTTGTTTCGCATGGATTTGAAGCTAAGCCTTCTACATCGCATTGATTTGCTGCTAAATCATGTGTGTCGCATGGATTTGAAGCTAAACCTTCTACATCGCTTCGATTTGATTCTAAATCATGTGTTTCGCATGGATTTGAAGCTAACTCCTTTGTTTCCCCTGCATTTGAAGCTATATCACTTATATCGCAAGTATCTGATGCTAAATCATTTTTTTCGTATGGATTTGAAGCTAACTCCTTTGATTCCCCTGCATTTGAAGCTATATCACTTATATCCCAAGTGTTTGATGCTAAATCATTTTTTCGCATGTATTTGAAGCTAAACCTTCTACATCGCATTGATTTGAAGCTAATTTATGTGTTTCGCATGGATTTGAAGCTAACTCGTTTGTTTCCCCTGCACTTGAAGCTAACTCGTTTGTTTCCCCTGCATTTGAAGCTATATCACTTATATCGCAAGTATCTAAAGCTAAATCATTTCTTTGGCATGGATTTGAAGCTAAACCTTCAACATCGCTTTGATTTGCAGCTAAATCATGTGTTTCGCATGGATTTGGAGCTAACTCGTTTGTTTCCCCTGCATTTGAAGCTATATCACTGATATCGCAAGTATCTGATGCTAAATCATTTTTTTAGCATAGATTTGAAGCTAAATCAATTGTCCGCATAGATTTTAAGCTAACTCGTTAGTTTCTCCTGCATTTGAAGCTATATCACTTATATCCCAATTGCTTGAAGCTAAATCATTTGTTTCGCATGGATTTGAAGCTAAACCTTCTACATCGCATTGATTTGAAGCTAACTCGTTTGTTTCCCCTGCATTTGAAGCTAACTCGTTTGTTTCCCCTGCATTTGAAGCTACATCACTTATATCGCAAGTATCTAAAGCTAAATCATTTGTTTGGCATGGATTTGAAGCTAAACCTTCAACATCGCTTTGATTTGCAGCTAAATCATGTGTTTCGCATGGATTTGAAGCTAACTCGTTTGTTTCCCCTGCATTTGAAGCTATATCACTGATATCGCAAGTATCTGATGCTAAATCATTTTTTTCGCATGGATTTGAAGCTAAACCTTCTACATCGCATTGATATGAAGCTAGTTCAAGTGTTTCGCATGGATTTGAAGCTAACTCGTTTGTTTCGTCTCCAATTGAAGCTATATCACTTATATCGCAAGTATCTGATGCTAAATCATGTGTTTCGCATGGATTTTAAGCTAACTCGTTTGTTTCCCCTGCATTTGAAGCTATATCACTGATATCGCAAGTATCTGATGCTAAATCATTTTTTTCGGATGGATTGGAAGCTAAACCTTCTACATCGCATTGATATGAAGCTAGTTCATGTGTTTCGCATGGATTTGAAGCTAACTCGTTTGTTTCGTCTCCAATTGAAGCTATATCACTTATATCGCAAGTATCTGATGCTAAATCATGTGTTTCGCATGGATTTGAAACTAACTCCTTTGTTTCCCCTGCATTTGAAGCTATATCACTTATATCCCAAGTGTTTGATGCTAAATCATTTTTTCGCATGTATTTGAAGCTAAACCTTCTACATCGCATTGATTTGAAGCTAATTTATGTGTTTCGCATGGATTTGAAGCTAACTCGTTTGTTTCCCCTGCATTTGAAGCTAACTCGTTTGTTTCCCCTGCATTTGAAGCTATATCACTTATATCGCAAGTATCTAAAGCTAAATCATTTCTTTGGCATGGATTTGAAGCTAAACCTTCAACATCGCTTTGATTTGCAGCTAAATCATGTGTTTCGCATGGATTTGGAGCTAACTCGTTTGTTTCCCCTGCATTTGAAGCTATATCACTGATATCGCAAGTATCTGATGCTAAATCATTTTTTTAGCATAGATTTGAAGCTAAATCAATTGTCCGCATAGATTTTAAGCTAACTCGTTAGTTTCTCCTGCATTTGAAGCTATATCACTTATATCCCAATTGCTTGAAGCTAAATCATTTGTTTCGCATGGATTTGAAGCTAAACCTTCTACATCGCATTGATTTGAAGCTAACTCGTTTGTTTCCCCTGCATTTGAAGCTAACTCGTTTGTTTCCCCAGCATTTGAAGCTACATCACTTATATCGCAAGTATCTGATGCTAAATCATGTGTTTCGCATGGATTTTAAGCTAACTCGTTTGTTTCCCCTGCATTTGAAGCTATATCACTGATATCGCAAGTATCTGATGCTAAATCATTTTTTTCGCATGGATTTGAAGCTAAACCTTCTACATCGCATTGATATGAAGCTAGTTCATGTGTTTCGCATGGATTTGAAACTAACTCGTTTGAGTCGTCTTCATTTGAAGCTATATCACTTATATCCCAATTGCTTGAAGCTCAATCATTTGCTTCGCATGGATTTGAAGCTAATCCTTCTACATCGCATTGATTTGCAGCTAAATCATGTGTTTCGCATGGATTTGAAGCTAACTCGATTGTTTCGTCTGCACTTGAAACTATATCACTTTTATCGCAAGTATCTGCAGGTAAATCATTTGTTTGGCATTGATTTGAAGCTCAACCTTCTACATCGCATTGATATGAAGCTAGTTCATGTGTTTCGCATGGATTTGAAGCTAACTCCTTTGTTTCCCCTGCATTTGATGCTATATCACTTATATCGCAAGTATCTGATGCTAAATCATTTTTTTCGCATGGATTTGAAGTTAACCTTCTACATCGCATTGATTTGAAGCTAATTTATGTGTTTCGCATGGATTTGAAGCTAACTCGATTGCTTCGGCTGCCTTTGAAGCTATATCACTTATATCCCAAGTGTTTGAAGCTCAATCTTTTGTGTCGCATGGATTTGAAGCTAAACCGTCTAAATCTCATTGATTTGAAGCTAAATCATGTTATTCGCTTGGATTTGAAGCTAACTCGTTTGTTTCTTCTGCATTTGAAGCTATGTCACTTATATCGCAAGTATCCGAAGCTAAGTCACTGATTTCGCATGGATTTGAAGCTAAACCTCCTACATCGCATTAATTTGCTGCTAAATCATGTCTTTCGCTTGGATTTGAAACTAAACCTTCTATATCGCATTGATATGAAGCTAATTCATGTGTTTCGCATGGATTTGAAGCTAACTCGTTTGTTTCGTCTGCAATTGAAGCTATAGCACTTATATCCCAATTGCTTGAAGCTAAATCATTTGTTTCGCATGGATTTGATGCTAAACCTTCTACATCGCATTGATTTGAAGCTAACTCGTTTGTTTCCCCTACATTTGAAATTATCTCGTTTGTTTCCCCTGCAATTGAAGCTATATCACTTATATCGCAAGTATCTGATGCTAAATCATTTTTTCGCATGTATTTGAAGCTAAACCTTCTACATCGCATTGATTTGAAGCTAATTTATGTGTTTCGCATGGATTTGAAGCTAACTCGTTTGTTTCCCCTGCACTTGAAGCTAACTCGTTTGTTTCCCCTGCATTTGAAGCTATATCACTGATATCGCAAGTATCTGATGCTAAATCATTTTTTTCGCATGGATTTGAAGCTAAACCTTCTACATCGCATTGATATGAAGCTAGTTCATGTGTTTCGCATGGATTTGAAGCTAACTCGTTTGTTTCGTCTCCAATTGAAGCTATATCACTTATATCGCAAGTATCTGATGCTAAATCATGTGTTTCGCATGGATTTTAAGCTAACTCGTTTGTTTCCCCTGCATTTGAAGCTATATCAATGATATCGCAAGTATCTGATGCTAAATCATTTTTTTCGCATGGATTTGAAGCTAAACCTTCTACATCGCATTGATATGAAGCTAGTTCATGTGTTTAGCATGGATTTGAAGCTAACTCCTTTGTTTCCCCTGCATTTGAAGCTATATCACTTATATCGCAAGTATCTGATGCTAAATCATTTTTTTCGCATGGATTTGAAGGTAAACCTTCTACATCGCATTGATTTGAAGGTAATTTATGTGTTTCGCATGGATTTGAAGCTAACTCGTTTGTTTCCCCTGCACTTGAAGCTAACTCGTTTGTTTCCCCTGCATTTGAAGCTATATCACTTATATCGCAAGTATCTAAAGCTAAATCATTTCTTTGGCATGGATTTGAAGCTAAACCTTCAACATCGCATTGATTTGCAGCTAAATCCTGTGTTTGGCATGGATTTGAAACTAACTCGTTTGAGTCGTCTGCATTTGAAGCTATATCACTTATATCCCAATTGCTTGAAGCTCAATCATTTGCTTCGCATGGATTTGAAACTAATCCTTCTACATCGCATTGATTTGCAGCTAAATCATGTGTTTCGCATGGATTTGAAGCTAACCCGATTGTTTCGTCTGCACTTGCAACTATATCATTTTTATCGCAAGTATCTGCAGGTAAATCATTTGTTTGGCATTGATTTGAAGCTCAACCTTCTACATCGCATTGATATGAAGCTAGTTCATGTGTTTCGCATGGATTTGAAGCTAACTCCTTTGTTTCCCCTGCATTTGAAGCTATATCACTTATATCGCAAGTATCTGATGCTAAATCATTCTTTTCGCATGGTTTTGAAGCTAAACCTTCTACATCGCATTGATTTGAAGGTAATTTATGTGTTTCGCATGGATTTGAAGCTAACTCGTTTGTTTCCCCTGTATTTGAAGCTATATCACTTATATCGCAAGTATCTGATGCTAAATCATTTTTTTCGCATGATTTTAAAGCTAAACCTTCTACATCGCATTGATATGAAGCTAATTCATGTGTTTCGCATGGATTTGAAGCTAACTCGTTTGTTTCCCCTACATTTGAAGCTATATCACTTATATAGCAAGAATCTGATGCTAAATCATTTGTGTCACATGGATTTGAAGCTAAACCTTCTACATAGCATTGATTTGCAGCTAAATCATGTGTTCCGCTTGGATTTGAAGCTAACTCGTTTGTTTCGTCTGCATTTGGAGCTATGTCACTTATATCCCAAGTGTGTGAAGCTAAATCATTTGTTTCGCATGGATTTGAAGCTAAACCTTCTACATCGCATTAATTTTAACTAATTCACTTGTTTCCCATGGAATTGAAGCTAACTGGTTTGTTTCGTCTGCATTTGTAGCTATGCCACTTATATCGCAAGTATCTGAAGCTAAATCATTGGTTTCGCATGGATTTGAAGCTAAATCTTCTACATCGCATTGATTTGCTGCTAAATCGGGTGTTTCGCATGGATTTGAAGCTAACTCGTTTGTTTCGTCTGTTTTTGAAGCTATGTCACTTATATCGCAAGTATCTGATGCTGAATCATTTGTTTCGCATGCATTTGAAGCTAAACCTTATAAATCGCATTTATTTGAAGCTAAATCATGTGATTCTAGTAGGTATTGGAATTGCGTTCTGCAATCAAGGGCGAGGGGAAGGCTGAGCCGGCGGGGGGGGTAAAGGGAAGGAAGCTTTATCGTGAGCGGCTCGTGTCGTGTGGTGGGGGGAAGTCGCCGATAAGGAGTTTTGCGGTTTTGCATCCGGAGAGGCTCTCGGACGCCTTACCCGGAAGTTGCTTATCTTGCGAAGCGATATCGGGGATTTTGGTTTCGTTTATTAGATTTCTTAAAGTATGGTTTTTTTATCTCGGTATAATATTGTAGCGAGCGAGCGAGTGAGAGAGAGGGGAGGATGTTCTCTCTCTTGCAAAAGCGATGCATGATTTTTCTCGCGCGCGCGTTAGGCGCGACGCATTTATAGAAGTTTGTGGTTTTTTATCCGGAGAGACTCGCGGATGCTTTACCCGTGATTTTGGTCTCGTTGAAATTTCTTAAAGTAAGTTTTTTTTATCTCGGTATAATATTGTAGAGAGCGAGAGAGAGAGGGGAGGATGCAGCGGTTGTTCTCTCTCGTGCAAAAACGATGCATGATTTTTTCGCGCGACGCATTTATAGAAGTTTGTGGTTTTGTATCCGGAGAGACTCGCGGATGCTTTACCCGCCCTTGCGAAGCGATATCGGGGATTTTGGTCTCGTTAAGATTTCTTAAAGTAAGTTTTTTTTTTATCTCGGTATAATATTGTAGCGTGCGTGAGAGAGAGAGAGAGGGGAGGATGCAGCGGTTGTTCTCTCTTGAAAATGATGCGGACAGAGAGAGAGAGAGAGATTTTTTCTCTCTCTTTTACTGTTTTTTGCTTTTTGCCTTTGCAGCGAACATTTTATTCGCTACTGAGTTGAGTATTGGTATGGAAGTTGGTTCGTTGAACGTGCCATTGTTGCAATCGTTCGCAACGTCTAAGATATTTGAACACGGTGTTCATAATTTTTCGAGCATTGCTCGACGGATTTTTATCCGATATTGTGATGTTATTTTGTGCGACGTGTACTGTGTTTTTCGTCGGAGATATCCGCACGCTAGGTTTTCATACGTGGGTGCATGCGTGTTCAAATCGCGAGACTTGCTCGATTACGTGATATACAATAGTATTGATGTTTTAAAAGTAATCGTTCCTTTGAGCACGCAATGTCGTTCGAAGAGATGGTTGAAGAGGATTATTTTTAAATACCGTAAAGAAACTGATTATGTTTGCATCGAACCAGTGTTGATACCATTATCAAAATTTGAACGGAGTATGACCAGAGGTGATTTCCTCCCTCCATTGAACAAAGTGAAGAGAAGATTGGAATATTCATCGCACGACGACGACGATGATTGGGATATTCGTAAAATCAAATGGAACATTAATTTACCGACCGAGAAACTCAATGCTTCACGCGTGAAATTCATATCGAAGTATTTTTCATCGAGTGACGAAGATACGTCGTGAGATGGTTCCTACATTACAGAATTTGGTTTGGGGATACGTCATAAACTTATACCTGAACGATCAATTTCCGCTCGAGTGGAAAACAGCGACGGAACGTCTAATGCGAAAAGATTTGACGAGTCGCGTGAGTTTCATCTACACGAAACGATTTAGCCAAATTATAGTGAAATGGCCCGCGATCGATTCACCGTCCGCGATACTACATATCATCGAAATGGGAGAGCATCGCGTGGGTGGTTGTATAGTGTAGTTACGTTCGTGAGAACTGGAAACTTAACCGACGACGTGAAATCAAAATTGAAAAAACTTCTTTTTAATAATTGATGTGAATTAATATTTTCACAAGATGACGCAAGTTTGCAAGGACATGTTGAAATCGTTAACACATATGTCAAGGATGATTCGAACTGTGGACGAGTATCGCGAATGGACGAAATCATGTATTGAATGTTTACAATGGTGTAGGAAATATATGATCATTGTGAAGAAAAACGAAGCACCCATAGGTGTAAAATCGAGTTTGCTGTCGATCATGTGTCGTATGAAAACTTTGAAGGTCTCGATAGATCATCGGTTTTCATCACGCGTTGGTAGCGGTTTGTATGGAAACGTTGGCGCGAGAGCATCGACTCTTCGTTGGGAGAACATTGAGTCGGCGTTTAAGAATCGTATATCGACCGGCGTTGTGATCAACGTCGAGCATGTCGATCCACGTCATTTCTTGCAACACGCGAAGCGAATAGTTACGAATCGTATTACAGAACTTTTGAACGTTCATTTGTCGTTAAAAGTGAACGTAGTATGGGAGGCGGAATTTGTGCTGCGCGACGAGCTTTCGGTGAAAAGTTTTAGCACGCGAAACGTCGTCGAATCTACGTCGCTGGTATGCGAAAGATGTTGTGCCAACGCTTTTGACATCGATAGAAGAGTTTCAAGAACGAGACAGTGGATGGGCGTTATCGAAGATCCTGCATTTGATGGTGAATTCCAACAAATATCAACCGTTACAAGCAGGTTGTCAGGTATCCGTGCCTCGAACAGTGCAATTAAAGAAAGCAATCCTAAATGTGTACAGTGACGACGATAATACATGTTTCTATTGGGCAGTGGTGACAAGCCTATATCCAGCTAAAAATAATTTGAATCGCACATCATCCTATCCGCATTACAGCGATGTGCTCCACACCGAGGGATTCCAATTGCCGATGTTGTTCAAGGACATACCAAAGTTCGAAAAAGCGAATGACGTTTCCGTGAACGTGTTCGAGTGGGGAGGGGATCAGGAAAGATGTCGGACGTTGCATTTGACCTCAAGGAAGCGGGAGAAACATGTAAATTTGCTGCTCATACACGACTCCGAAAACTTGCGCAATTATTATCTGTGTATTAGGAATTTATCTCGTCTGGTTTCATCTCAGATCAGCACGCAGCACAATAAGCATATTTGCGATCGGTAAGATCCACACATGTAAATTTTTTTCTTTCTTCTGGATGATGGTGGTGGTGGTGGTGGTGGTGGTGGTGGTGGTGGTGGTGGTGGTGGTGGTGGTGGGCGAGAAAAACTAAAATAAAAAATTATGTTTTTTTTGTCAGGTGTCTACAGTATTTCAAATCGCAGGAAAAATTGAGCATTCACGAGATTGACTGCAGTCGAATGAACGAATGTGCTTTGAAACTTCCGACGGAAGACGATAAATGGCTGAAGTTCAAGAATTATGCGTACAAGGAACCGACACCGCTCGTTATCTACGCAGACTTGGAATGCCTGCTGAAGAAACAGGAAGATCAAGGTCATGGAGCTTACTGTAGATATCAACATCACCATGCCTTCAGCGTAGGCTACTACCTCCATTGCCGATACGACAGTTCGTTGAGCGAGTATCAGGCTTATCGTGATGAGAAAGGTTGTATCACATGGTTTGCATCGAAGTTGCACGAGTTGAGCTGTAAATTGCAGCCGGTGTTTGATCGAACGGCTCCAATGGCTCCGTTGACCGCCGCGCAAATCTCAACTTTTCGTACCGCCACGTATTGTCACGTGTGCGAAGAACCACTCGGTAATGACGACGTGCGAGTGCATGATCATTGTCATTTCACAGGTGCGTATCGGGGTCCGGCGCAGGTAAAATAGACGCGTTACCGCTGACGAAAGAGAAGTACATTTCTTTCACGAAACACAGTAAGAGGAATAAAGATACGATCAAAAAATCGTGGAAGAAGTGCATAAAGTTTCGATTCATCGATTCGTTCAAGTTCTTGAATTCGAGTCTGGACAAGTTGTCGTCGTACTTGGACAAGAGCGACTTGCATATCGTGAGGCGCCAATTCAATCGTCTTTCGAACGATGATTTTCATCTTCTAACCAGGAAAGGCGTTTTCCCATACAACTATGTATCGACCTATGACAAATTAAGCGACACTTGTTTACCACCGCGCGAAGCATTTTATAATCAGTTATGCGACAGCGAGATATCCGACGTCGACTATTGTCACGCGAACGAAGTTTGGTCACGTTTCGGTATACAAACGTTAGGACAGTACAGCGACTTGTACTTGAAATTGGATGTGTTGTTGTTGGCCGGCGTGTTTGAAAATTTTCGCGAAAAGTCGCTCGAGAATTATAAACTCGATCCAGCGCACTATTATACGTTGCCCGGTTTCGCGTGGGACGCGATGCTAAAATTGACGAAGATCGAGTTGGAATTGTTCACCGACGTTGACATGCTTTTGTTCGTGGAGCGGGGAATACGAGGTGGGTTGAGTCAATGTTCGCATCGTTACGCGCGCGCGAATAACAAGTATATGTCGACGTACGATTCGGCCGAACCGTCCAGCTATCTGATGTATTTCGATGTTAATAATTTGTATGGCTGGGCCATGTCGCAGCCATTGCCGCACAGGGGTTTCCAATGGGTTGACGATACGAGTAATTTCAACATCGATTCCGTGCCGATCGGCAGTCCCGTCGGGTACATTTTAGAGGTCGACTTAGAGTATCCTCAGGAAATTCATGATGCTCACGCGGATCTTCCATTTTGCCCGATTCACGAGGTTGGGACTTTGCAAAAGAAACTGTTGACAACGCTTAGCGATAAGAATCGTTACGTTCTCCATTATCGATACCTCCAGCAATGTTTGAGGTATAATTTAAAATTAAAGAAAATTCATCGGATACTGAAGTTTGAACAATCATGTTGGTTACGCTGTTACATAGATTTAAATACGAGGTTGCGCGCCAACGCAAACAATGACTTCTCGAAGAATCTGTTCAAACTGATGAACAATGCAGTGTTTGAAGAAACGATGGAAAACGTTCGAAATCATGTAAACGTAAAGTTGCTCTCGCGATGGAGCGGTCGATACGGTGCTGAGCGTTTAATAGCTCGACCAAATTTCCATAGCTGTACTGTATTCTCCGAGGATTTTGTCGCAGTTCAAATGAACCAGCTTTCTATTAAATTTTATAAACCTATTTACATAGGCATGTCAGTGTTGGACATATCAAAATTACATTTGTATGATTTTCATTATGGCTACATGCTTCCAAATTTTCAAGAAAGATGCAGGATTTTGTACACGGACACGGACAGTTTAATTTATCAGATTATTTGCGACGACGCGTACGAGATGATAAAACGTGACATTCACCGATACGATACTTCCAATTATGACAGAAATAACGTGTACGGCGTTCCGATCGCGAATAATAAAGTATTAGGATTAATGAAGGACGAGAACGGAGGTAAAATCATGACAGAGTTTGTGAGTCTTCGCTCGAAAATGTATGCTATTCGGGTACAAGACAAAGACGATGTAAAAAAGATTAAAGGAATTAAGACTAACGTGACGATTAAAAATATAACTTTCGACGACTATTTAGCATGCCTTCACGATCATTTAGAAAAATCAGTTTGCGTTAAATTGATAATGTCTATACAACATCAAGTGTATTCAGTATCACAGAGTAAATTAGCATTGAGTCCATACGATGATAAACAATACATTTTAAACAATTCGATCGAAACCCTTCCTTGGGGACATTATAAAATCGCGAAAGGGGGAGAGGGGGAGGCAGGAGGGAGAGGGAATGGGGGGGAGTTAGAAAAAATAAAAGCGGTTATATAATTTCATCGATGTTTCGAATCCCGTGTTGCGCGCGCGTGTTCACTTTTATTTGTAAGCGGAAAAGGGGCGTATACGCTCCTTGTATTGTTATCTTGCGTGTAAGAAGGGGGAAAAATGGTAGGGGAATTGTATATATAAGCTTTTGACATTGCGTACAGCGAGTAGTGCGTTTTACAGATTACTTTCTTATAGCGCAGTTGTTCTTCAGTATTATAATATTCACAATGTCAAATCAAACCAATAATTTTTTACATAAAAATGGATCTCACAACGATTATAAAAATTATGGGTAAGTAAAAGAAAGTTTGAAGGGAATAAAATGTTCCTTTTATGAAAGAAGAAAAAAAATATTGTATGTTATTTCTTTTATAGATACTCCATTTCGATGAAACGGTCGTTTCAACAGTCGCAACCCCAGTCGCAGCAGAAGCAGTTGCAGATACCGCGCAACGCACGAATCTTGGGTAGAAGATACTCCATAGCCGGCAATTATTTCAAGTTCCTTGAAATTTGTGTACGCGTGGATGAAAATTTGCGCGTCGAGTTTGTCTTGGGGGACAATCGTGGAACAGAGATTTCTTTTTCAATGGCTACGTGGAAACTGCTGGTGAAAACTAGAGATTATATTCACAATTACTTCGACGCGGACAAGAAGGAAAAACAAATTGATGAGACTTTATCGTTACAAATTGTAAATTTTAATGGAATGAGTCTAATCAAGTTGTTCGATTCTCAAGCATCGATTTATGTTACGAAAGAGACGATGGATAATTTGTACAAATTAGAGTTATGTATGGATCATATATATTCATGGTTATCAGAAAATATTCCAGAAATTCAGGATAGATTCGCGAAGCTCGTTGACATTGTAAAAAACTCCAATAAGGAGCAGAATTATGCGACCGTAATTTTTACAAACGAATTGTTCGAACGAAATTGTCTGATCGATTGCGAATTGTTAGCTTTATGTTTAGATCTAATCGTATCGAAAGCGAATCGTTGAAATTGTGTGCGTGTGGGGGGGAATTAATTAGTATTAATGTAAAAAGCATTTATGTATTTTTTCATGTTTATTAAAGAAACAAAATAAACATTACATTATATAATTAAAGTACAGATGATTTCTTTATCCAAGAGTTATGTGACGAATCCAGCCCCAACCATTTCACATATATTTCATTTCCTTTTCGACGCAATACTTTTTCTACTAAATACACTTCGGCATATTTGGTAGCGCGTATCTCGTATTCGTAAAATCCTCCAGCGATAGGTTTGTTCTGCAAATCAACCAAAAGATACGTGACGGGGTTCGTTCGTTTCACCGTCGCGATCTTAAATACTTCCGTTGACCAGTTCGGTGTGTATCCTTTGTCGAATACGGTTTTGAACTTGCTGATGCGCACATAGTCGTCAACTTTGAATTTCGCAGGACCGGCGATCTTGACGTTGCTGTACACGGTAGATAAAAGATACTTCTCATTTTTATGATTCACGTTTGCAGGTCGCATACGAATGGTGTGATGTTTTTGATTATTGTAGTCCTTAATCAACGTGGGTAGCTCGTCGATCCAACGATATTTTCCGCTCAACGAGAAAAATTACCACATGTTGTTCTTCAATGTACGATTGAATCGTTCGACTATGGACGCTTTCATAGTGCTGAATGTGGAATAGTGGTTGATGTTACGTTTCTTCAGATATTCTTGAAAATCTTTATTGTAGAATTCTTTCCCCATATCGGTTTGCAAATTGTTCGGTATTCGGCCATCTTTTTTCAACACCGACGCGAAAGCTTTGCACACATCGTCAGCATTTTTGCTTTTCAAAGGAACGGCCCAGGCATACTTGCTGAATGTATCGATTATCGTAAGAATATATCGATGTCTTCGATTCTCTCTTGCGTACGGTTGAACTTCAACGATATCAGCTTGCCAGAGATCGTCGAGTCCTCGCGTAACCACTCGCCTCCGCCGGAAGTAACGTCTCGCCGGAGCATGCAGTTCATTCACCAAGTTCACTTTATCGCCGCTCATGATTTCGCCTTGTCAGTCTGCGGTCGCTCGAAATTAAGATACGCTAATTTAATTATCCTTGCGTTGACCGCTGCCGCGCTCTCTTTTGCGTTATCGATGAATCTGCGGTCGCTTGAAATTAAGATACGCTAATTTAATTATCCTTGCGTTCTCGGAGTCTTTTCGATCGCTGTCGCGTCCTCTTTTGCGTTATCGATGGACTTTTCAGCTATTGACGCTTTTTGCGTTATCGGAATCTCTTCTGTGGTTGCTGCTACCGCTACAGTCAACAAGTCTCTGAAACAAAGTCTCATACGAGAATCCAATTCCTCGAAAGCGACGCGCACACTGTAATGCTGCTGTTCTTCGATACGTCGCATTTGTCCGTATATTTCGGTAAATTTCTCTAATAAAGATTTATGTAACTGTTCGAATTTCACCACTATGTTCCCCTCTCCAGTCAGCTCGAGTAATCTCTTGTACATAGCAGTATTAAGCCTTTCGAACCTCTCATCCAATTCCTTGCCAGTTTCAAAACCGCCTACTGTAAATTTATTTTGCAGTTCGTCTACGAGTAATTCAAGTTGCGCCAACTTTCCCTGATTCGCTTTGCCAGTGCTCGTAATTTCCTCCAAGATGTGGATTTTATTTAATATGTGATTTTCAAGGTTATCAATCTTTTCGGCCAGTTGCTGTTAACTTTGTGTTCCACACTTGCAAGTTAGTGCTCGACGTTGTCAGCAAATTTCACAACGGCATTCAATTTTTCTCGATCCACGATACCCTCAGCTTTCATTGTTTCGAACAACTTATCCTCGAGCTCGACGAATCTTTGACATAGCTTTTCATTGATACTTTTATTATTCTGCTCGATGCACGTCTCAACATGTTTCTTCAGATTCTCATGATTGGATTCGTCGTTTGTCACGAATTTTTGGAGAGTTTCTACCGCGCGTTTCATCGAGTGAACATCGTCAATAGTTTCATACAGGTCGTACGTAAATGTTTTTTTTCAACGAATCGATCGCGTCGTCAACGTAACTTTTTGTTGTCGAGTCGCTGGCGAAAACCGGAGTTGCCAAATATCGAATAATTCGAGATTTTGCATCGAAAAATTCGTTGTCACTGTTCAAAATTACCGCCCTCTCGTTGATAACGTTGTCCACATACTTCTTCGCGTTAATAGGAACTTTTATACTTTCTATAGGTAGACCCAATGCATCGAACTCGTCATTCTCGTCCGATACGTGTAGAACGTATTTTCTTATAGTATTTATCAGATCGAACATAAATCTATTGAAACTCTTCGTGTTGATTGAATTGTCCTTGTGATGTTCATGTTTCGTGTCTATATTCGCAACGATGTCTTGAATAGTCTGCTTTAGCGAATCACGAGACGATGATTTCTTGCTGCTGCTGCTGCTGCTGTTACGCATCGTTGCTGCTGCTGCTCCAATTTCTTTCGACAATCGATGTTTTACCACCGTAATCACCAGCAAAAATGATGCAATCGTTGCAAAAGCATGTTATTTATAGAACTTGAGGCATTCCTCGGCAACTAATTTCTTCATTTTACCACGAAAACTTTCCTCAAACATTTGTAGTTGGTTACCGATTGAGCTGTCCGTTTCATCTTTCATATTCTGTTTTAACGCTTCAACCTTTTGCTCCAATACCGAAAATACGTTATCAATTTTCACATTAATTTTATCGTTATCTGAATCAATTGATTTAATTTTCTGATCACTGTCGTATTGAAAATTATATGTTTTAGCCAGCACTTTATTCCTCCATTTTTCATTAGTCTGCTTCATATCTTTCGTTAGTTTCTCGTTAGCCGTTATTTTATCCATGAGTTCGGATTTCCATTTCGCACTAGTCTCTTTGGCATCCTTCGCCAACTTTTCGTTAGCCGTTATTTTACCCACGAGTTCGGATTTCCACTTCGCACTAGTTTGTTTAGCATCCTTCGCCAACTTTTCGTTAGCCGTTATTTTACTCACGAGTTCGGATTTCCACTTCGCACTAGCCTGTTTAGCATCCTTCGCCAACTTTTCGTTAGCCGTTATTTTACCCACGAGTTCGGACTTGCATTTTAGGCTAGTCTGTTTGGCATCCTTCGCCAACTTTTCATTAGCCGTTATTTGACCCACGAGTTCGGACTTGCATTTTAGGCTAGTCTGTTTGGCATCCTTCGCCAACTTTTCGTTAGCCGTTATTTTACCCACGAGTTCGGATTTCCACTTCGCACTAGTCTCTTTGACATCCTTCGCCAACTTTTCGTTAGCCGTTATTTTATCCATGAGTTCAGACTTGTATTTTACACCGGCCTGTTCGACACCCTTCGTCATTTTTTTATTAGCCGTTATTTTATCCATGAGTTCGGACTTGTATTTTACACCGGCCTGTTCGACACCCTTCGTCATTTTTTCATTAGCTGTTATTTTATCCATGAGTTCGGACTTGTATTTTACACCGGCCTGTTCGACACCCTTCGTCATTTTTTCGTTAGCCGTTATTTTTCTACGAAGCTCGTTGTCACCTTTTTTCGATACATCGTCATCGTACGATCTAGTGGCCGCGTCATCGTTTTGAAGCGGTTCCGCCAAATGTTTGATCCTCTTGTTTCGAGCCGTGTACGATTCTGTTGAGAAGCACATCGCATTATTCTGCATGTACTCGTGAAGCGATGACGTTACAGTATCATCACCTATCTTCGAAACGCGATCGACGTACAGTTTGGTGGCCGCGTCATCGTTCGTCGTAGGATTTGCGACACGAGCGATCTTAGCGCCTCGTGCATCGTACAAATTGCCGATCGTGCATATGGCATTATCGTGTACATAATTTTTACATATCGAATAAAAAGTTGAACTATCTGCCAATATTTTCGACTCAGGCGTACTACGTTTATACAACGTACCAAATTTATTAATAGACATTTTTTTCGTTTCTCGGTTCAATTGTTTTCTTCTCCTTTCTTCTTCTTCTTCTTTAACACCAACAACTCGAGTAGATCTTGCTGTTGCTCGATCTGTTGTATTTGTCGACAAATATCTTCGAGTCTGAACTCAATATTTTTAAATCTGTCCTCCCAATTTTCATCTACGGATAACGTTTGATTGGTTTCACACCAATTCCAACGGATACTCATTTTATCGAACCATTTGATAAATTTACCAACAGACATTTCATTCGTCACTAACGTAATAAATATTCGAGCAATTTAATTTATAATCAATCCAGCTTCGCGAAGTTCTTCGATTATGGATGTTATTTCATTGTCGTGGTTGGTATGACCAGCATTTTTCGATGCCACCAACAATTTCAAACGATCGACCAGCTCATTTGGGTCATCCCAATGCACATAATGGACCGGATTGTTGGTTACACGCATCATCGTCGTTGGAATATTTATACCTTTTCTACGCAACGCTGAGAACATTGGTCCTATAATAGTTTTGTACTTGTAGCCCTTGTTTCCCATTATCTGATTACCACGTCGGTGCGCATGCGTAGCGATGAGAATGTTTCTATAAATTTCCTTATCATTCTCGGTGTACAGGTTCTCGTTGGGTATTCTGTTGAATATCAATTCGTAGAGACCTGGAGTTCCTCTGTACCTAATTTTATTAATAACAATATCATCGTTGCTTTCCACGTCGAACGCAACGTTTCCAAGCATCAGTTTGTTATTATGAAAATACACTCCGTACACATTGTCCTGACTTTTCGGCGGCCCGCTAAAGAAATTTCTCAAGTATTCGCTCGCTAAAGGTCCAAGATTACTGAACAAATGCTCGTATTCGTCGCGATGCTTTTCAGGACTTCTCAAAATATTTCGCACCGATGATTCCAACGATGTTGCAGCCGTTGGAGATGATTCGAAAGCTACCTCCTTCTCCCGATGCATTGAAGGTGTTGGTTCGAGCACCATATTGGTGTCCGCATCATCGTCGTCGTCGTCGTCGTCGTTGTCGTCGTCGTCGTCATCGTCAACATAGTCGGCGTCATCGCTGACACCGATGGGGGAACATACTTTATTATTATTCTTCTTCTTTTTCAAATGCATCCTTGGAGTTAATGCCGCTTCATCGTGTGTCCTCTTTTTCTTAATAAATTCTCTCTCCACTTTCTTCTTCTTCTTCATAGAGAACAGCGACTGCTGTGTTTGCAAATCCAACAATCGGTCAGCATTTGATGTATTATCTTTCGCTTCCGTAGCTGTATTTTGGACCAGCTGTTTCAACGGTTCCACGATCGGACGTAAATTTGTCTCAATGTTAGACTGTACATCCATTTTCCCAACTTTCAAGGCTAAACTCTTTTTACGTATGACGTCACTGGTCTTAGCTATTTCCTTAACGATGGCAGCTCGCAGGTTTTTCTTTGACGGACGCATATCGAGTGGGAGCACGATGTGACACCGACACCTCTTACCGTCCAAATGAGTCGGATCACAGCACGACGAATTCGTTAAATCCGCGTCTGTAACGTCCTCGGTTCACAAGGCTGTCTTTGTCGATTACAAGGAATTCATACTTGTTTCGCCAACACCTTGAACAAACTGCGTTGAAACTTTCGAACGACATATCGGTATTCACATGATCCTGATGAACGTGTCGCAGATTCATGACATCTTGATTGAATAGAATCAATAGATTGGCATTGTCGCGAATCAAATGTTTGGGTATTCTCGCGTATGATTGCGACAGGTAGAAACAATCGACGTGCGAATGTCTGCCCATCGCGAAATATTCTCTGATAACGTCCTGTTCATCACAAGCAACGTCGTCGAAGATAAATATCGAATTCGGTCGAGCATCCGCCGGGGGAATCACGTCCGCGTTGTCCGAATAGGCAAAGTAACCTACGTCCTTGCTCACGTGCGAGAACAAGTTGTTCAAGTATTGATATTTTGGTTGACGTGATGATTTCGAATACACATACACATTTGCGAATCGCAGTCCATTAGGACTTTCCAACAGGTTAATCATGACGTTCGTTTTACCACATCCTGACGGGCCGCTTATCACGCATCGTATAGTACTCGGTAGCAATGGCCCATGCTTCCGAATTATCTCATCATGGTCGTCGAACGTGCGGTAGGTCGGAACCCGGATATTCAAAGACTGTCGTACGAAACGCATGCTCTCTCTCTCGACTGTCTTTTGTTATGCTAAATTTTCTTCTCGAACGATAAGGTATTTATACGAGAACTCAAGCATCATAGATATCAGTCTTCTCGTATTCAAATGATAGAGCACATCTCCATGTAACTAACGCACGTACATTTTTTTTTTGTTCATTATCAATCAAAGAATTTTTGACATAACAGCTTCATATACCGCTACAGACTGGCAAGAAACAGCTCTGTATACCGCTACAGACTGGTAAGAAACAGCTCTGTATACCGCTACAGACTGATATAAACAGCTCTGTATACCGCTACAGACTGGTATAAACAGCTCTGTATACTGCTACAGACTGGTATAAAGAGCTCTGTATACCGCTACAGACTGGTATAAAGAACTCTGTATACTGCTACAGACTGGTATAAACAGCTCTGTATACCGTTACGGACTGGTAAAAGACATTCCCTGACAAGATTAGGTATGGGTCTGATAAGGAAGAAGGGTCGACGAGCTGTTAAGGGGAAGAAGAAGAAGAAGAACTACAGTAGCTACAATCTTGGAAGAATTCTACCAATTGCCAAACGAGGTGGTTTTCTACCGCTGCTGTTTCCTGCTTTGGGAGCTTTGGGGGCATTGTCAGGCGGTGCTGCTGCAGTGGCTAAAACGATAAACGAGGCGAAAGCTGCGAAGAAACAATTGGAAGAATTGGAACGACACAATCGTGCCATGGAGGGCCGTGGAGTGTATCTTGCACCATACAAGCGTGGGAAAGGAATAAAGAAAAAAAAAAGGAAGACGAAAGGAAAAAAGTAGATAACTCAACGACGGATCTTGAATTGAAAATTGTCTGTAGAAAATTACCACATTTTCACGGAGTTTTCATGCTCGATGCATTGCCCAATAAAATATGGATAAATGAACGAGGAATAGTCAATCTGTATAGCAGTCATGGTCCAGGAACACATTGGGTCGCATATATAAAGCAGAAGTCGCGAATCAGCTACTTCGATAGTTTTGGAAATCTTCAGCCACCAATCGAATTAATTCGATACTTCGGACCGAACGTGGTAATCTCATACAATCGCAAGAATTATAAAAATTACAACGAAAGCGTATGTGAACAATTGTATGTAAAATTTTTGCGAGAATCTCTGACATAGCATTTTTAATCATTCTACCGCCGCTGCAAGAATATTCTACACGTTCACGTTATCGGGAAGAAGTAGCGTCTTATCGTCCAAGTACTTCCCGCCTATAGATCTGAGCAATGCCAACTACGAACTGGGTCTGGTCGATTTGCAAACTTATTACACAATACCAAACATCAGTTCGAATATTGGAAACAATAAATTTTATTTCGACGACAAAGATGAGGAGATAAGCATCCCAGATGGTTCGTATGAACTGGAGGCGATCAACGCTTACTTGAGGCGCGAGATAAGCATGCGGTATCCTGCAGCCAAAGATAAGAACGATCCGGAATACCCGCTGATCTTGCGAGCGAACAACAATACTATGAAAAGCTAAATTAGGATAAATTTTAGATAAAAAAAATCCTAATAAATTAGGATAAAAAAAAGCGCATATAGGATAAATTTTACAAAGCCTAATAACGCGGGTCCTATTCTAGGATTCTCTATGAATCGTGTTTTATCGCCAAACACATGGCATATATCGGACACCCCCGTGAATATCATTAATACAAATATTATTCGAATAGAATGCAACGTAACCACCGGTTCGTACGATAACGGGAAACTGGTTCACACGATACACGAATTCGCGCCCAACGTGTCGCCAGGGTATAAAATATCGGAAACGCCGGCACGAGTCATTTACCTTCCGATCGTCACACGGTCAATGGATGATTTAACGATTCGCATTGTGGACCAGTCGGGACGTTTAATTGATTTTCGAAACGAAGAAATCACGATACGATTGCACGTTCGTCGAACCATCTCATAACCTCGGTAAAGAAACGTCATGCTAATTCACAATAATACGCCAAGCTTCAAAGACGGTGTATCGTTCCAAAATAATAATAATAACAATAATAATAAGGAGAAGAAGACGAGGAAATTAACTGCACGAAACGTTAAATATCTACAATCTTTGGGATTTGTCGTTAACAAGTAATCGCACGCCCCCGCATCATGTCGTACGACATTTTGAACATCTCCGAAGCACCGATCTTCGACAATCGAATAACTAAGATCGAACTGCACACCTACAATCCGTACGCCAACACTACGTTTGGAAACAGCGATGAGATAAGAATACCCATTCAACATCAAGACTTGTACACTCTTCCGTGTAAAAGCTTCCTATACGTGGAGGAAAGACTCAGCCTACCGGGAGGATTGGCCAACGACACGGTAGCTCTAGACAACAATGTGGTGGCGTTTATGTTCGACGAAATACATTACGAACTGAACGGAGTGGAAATCGATCGGTCCAGAAATCCCGGTACAACGACGACCTTGAAGAATTATGCGAGTCTGAACATTACGAAGAACAACGCGCTGTCCAATGCTGGCTGGATGTACAGGAACGATGATCAACGGAGGGAAAATCTCATCGCAACGCCTACGAATTTTCGAAATTTCAACTTTTGCGTGCCTATGAACACATTGCTAGGCTTCTGCGAAGATTACAAACGCGTTGTAATAAATGCTCGGCACGAATTGATTTTGATTCGCGCGCGCAACGACGCTAACGCGCTACGAAGCTGGTCCGACAATGTGAAACCTGTCCTGGATTTGTATAAAATTCAATGGAGAATGCCACACGTCGCTTTGGATGAAATACACAAGTTGTCGATACTGCGTATTCTTGAGAGCGTAAGATCGATCAGCATGAGTTTCCGTTCGTGGGAACTGTACGAATATCCGATGCTGCAAACAACCACGAAGCACACGTGGGCGATAAAAACGGCTCCGCATATGGAAAAACCGCGGTACGTGATATTCGCGTTACAAACCGAAAGGAAAAATGATTTAAAGAAAAACGCTACCCACTTCGATTCCTGCTTCTTATCTAATATTCGACTTTATTTGAACTCGGAAATGTATCCCTACGACGATTTGAACATCGATTTCGAAAAGGATAAATACGCGTTGCTCTATGACATGTACGCGAAATTTCAAGAGTCCTATTATGAAAACGACGGTGAGGTGTTACTGAATACAATCGACTTTCTACTGTATGGACCGTTCGTAGTCATCGATTGCTCGCGACAAAACGAAGCGCTGAAAAATGCGACCATCGACGTGCGAATCGAATTCGAATGTCGAAAGGATGTCCTACCTTCGACGGCTGCATACTGCTTGATGATACACGACTGCATCGTGGAATACAACCCGTTGACGAGCATTGTTAGAAAAATTATATAAATGCGAAAAATAATATTGTAAACTAATATGATTTTTTGAAAAATGTACATGCCCTATCATAAAAGATGTTCTCTCTTTCCCCTGAAGAAACCGCTAACCGAATAGCTACAATAAGAAATAACTATAATTTTTAGGGAAATTTTGGATAGGATTGTGGGTATTTTAAAAAAATGTATATTAATGTATGTTAAATAAATCCTTTTTATTAAAATCCTTTTTACTAAAATTTTGAAACATGATCGACATCAATATATAATCTTCCTCTTCTTTCGCCAACGCGTCGTTGATGACAATCGCAAGCCTCCTCCCCTCTCCTCCTCCTCCTCTTCAAGAAGACGCTGTTAATTAAAAAATAATCATTATTAAAAATAAATTTTTAATTTTTTAAATAACAATTATTCCACATACCTCTTCTCATGGTGATCGCAAACTGCCTCTTCCTTAAACTTTGTATTACATTTTTTATTCGTCGTTTGGCGTCACCACCCTCGACGCCGATAATACATCTTCCCTCTCTAAAAGAAGATGTACTAGAAAGACAATGAAAATCATTTGTAAATAAATAAAAAGAAAAAATTACCTTTTAATTTAAGCAGCCATTCTCTAAAAACGCGAAGCTCACTCAAACAACAATGATATTTTTTATTGAATCCTTTTTTTGGTATCCAGCAATGTAGCCTGCACGGACTATTGAATTTTCCATATGACGGGTCAGTAATTAAAATATCGTACTTTGGGCAACTGAAATCCTCCAGGTTTCTAGATTTTATACCAGTTTTTAATAAAATATCCCGTTCGATGTTCCCTCCTTTGTATCCAATTACGGGTTCTTTATATGGCCGTATGAATTTTTTTATGATGTTTCCAATATCCTCGTTCCGATAATTAATCTTGCCACTAAAATTTTTAAATGGTATTCCGTGCAGGAAGTTTGTTACATACCATGCACTTTTTCGATCTGCCATCGTTAAATCATTATAATTGTAATCTAACTTAAACTCAAACAAATTACTTTCCCCGGAATGAACATTAATTATGGCAAGTTCTTTGCAAATAAATTTTTTTTCAAAACTAAACCCATCCATGTCTATAATGAAATCGATCCCGAACATCTTTCAAGATATATACACACTTCTCTTTAAAAACTTGGACGTCACAATGTGCACACAGTATGGTAGCCGTTTAACGCACGTCGTGTTTCGACAACCTATTTATTAGCATGCATACATGCACTTCTCTCACATCGTTATAATACATCTCTCTCTCCAAAAACGATAAAGCAGAAAAAATACATCTCTCTCTCTATCCACATCGTTACTGCAAAGAAAAATCGGATAAGGAGACTTCCAAAATCACTAATCATGGAAAGGATGTGGCAACAAACCGTTGCAAGGCAAAAAATACATCTCTCTCTCCGTCCATATCGTCCATAAGAGAAAAACTGATGCAAAAGAGAACAACCGCTGCAATGCATCCATCTCGCTCGCTCGCTACAATATTATACCGAGATAAAAAAACCATACTTTAAGAAATCTCAACGAGACCAAAATCACGGGTAAAGCATCCGCGAGTCTCTCCGGATACAAAACCACAAAATTCTATAAATGCGTCGCGCGAGAAAAATCATGCGTCGTTTTTGCAAGAGAGAGAACAACCGCTGCATCCTCCCCTCTCTCTCTCTCTCCCGCTCGCTCGCTACAATATTATACCGAGATAAAAAAACCATACTTTAAGAAATCTAATAAACGAAACCAAAATACCCGATATCGCTTCGCAAGATAAGCAACTTCCGGGTAAGACGTCCGAGAGCCCCTCCGGATGCAAAACCGCAAAACTCCTTATCGGTGACTTCCCCCCTCCACACGACGCGTGACGCTCACGATGATGCTTCCTTCCCTTTACCCCACCCCCCTGGCTCAGCCTTCCCCTCGCACTTAATTGCAGAACGCAACTCCTATACCTACCGATTCTCTTAGATTTCAAGCTAACTCGTTTGTTTCGTCTGCAATTGAAGCTACATCACTTATATCGCACGTATCTGAAGCTAAATCATTGGTTTCGCATGGATTTGAAGCTAAACCTTCAACAACGCATTGATTGGAAGCTAAATCATGTGTTTCGCCTGGATTTGAAGCTAACTCGTTTGTTTCGCATGCAGCTGAAGCTATATCACCTATATCCCAAGTATTTGAAGCTCAATCATTTGTTTCGCTTGGATTTGAAGCTAAATCTTCTAAATGGCATTGATTTGAAGCTAAATCAAGTGATTCGCACGAATTTGAAGCTAAACCTTCTACATCGCATTGATTTGCAGCTAAATCATGTGTTTCGCATGGATTTGAAGCTAAATCATGTGTATAGCACGGATTTTGAAGATAACTCGTTTCATTCGTCTGCATTTGTAGCAATATCACTTATATCCCAAGTTTTTGAAGCTAAATCATTTGTTTCGCACGGAATTGAAGCAAAACCTTCTACATCGCATTGATTTGAAGCTAAATCATGTGTTTCGCTAGGATTTGAAGCTAACTCGTTTGTTTCGCATGCAGCTGAAGCTATATCACCTATATCCCAAGTGTTTGAAGCTCAATCATCTGTTTCGCATGGATTTGAAGCTGAACCTTTTAAATGGCATTGATTTGAAGCTAAATCAAGTGATTCGCTTGGATTTGAAGCTAAACCTTCTACATCGCATTGATTTGAAGCTAAATCATGTGTATAGCACGGATTTTGAAGATAACTCGTTTCATTCGTCTGCATTTGAAGCAATATCACTTATATCCCAAGTTTTTGAAGCTAAATCATTTGTTTCGCACGGAATTGAAGCAAAACCTTCTACATCGCATTGATTTGAAGCTAAATCATGTGATTCGCTTGGATATGAAGCTAACTCGTTCGTTTCCCCTGCATTTGAAGCTATATCACTTATATCGCATGTATCTGACGCTAAATCACTTGTTTCGCATGGATTTGAAGCTGAAACTTCTAAAACGCATTTTTTTAGCTAAACATTCTAAATCGCATTGATTTGAAGGAAAACATGTGAATCGCTTTTATTTGAAGCTATCTCGTTTGTTTCGTCTGCATTTGAAGCTATGTCACACATATTGCATGTATCTGATTCTAAATCATTGGTTTCGCATGGATTTGAAGCTAAGCCTTCTACTTCGCATTGATTTGAAGCTAAACCTTCTACATCGCATTCATTTGCTTCTTAATCATGTGTTTCGCATGGATTAGAAGCTAACTCGTTTGTTTCGTCTGCATTTGAAGCAATATAACCTATATCCCATGTGTTTGAAACTAAATCATTTGTTTCGCATGGATTTGAAGCTAAATCTCCTGCTTCGCATTAATTTTAAATAATCATGTGTTTCGCATGGAATTGAAGCTATCTGGTTTGTTTCGTCTGCATTTGAAGCTGTGCCACTTATATCGCAAGTATCTGAAGCTATATCATTGGTTTCGCAGTGATTTGAAGCTAATTCGTTTGTTGCGTCTGCATTTGAAGCAATGTCACTTGTATCGCAATTATCTGAAGCTAAATCATTGGTTTCGCATGGATTTGAATCTAAACCTTCTACATCGCATTGATTTGCTGCTAAATCATGTGTTTCGCATCGATTTGGAGCTAACTCGTTTGTTTCGTCTGCATTTGAAGCTATGTCACTTATATCGCAAGTATCAAAAGCTAAATCATTAGTTTCGCATGGATTTGAAGCTAAGCCTTCTACATCGCATTGATTTGCTGCTACTTCATGTGTTTCGCATGGATTTGAAGCTAACTAGTTAGTTTCGCCTGCATTTGAAGCTATATCACTTATATCCCAAGTGTTTGAAGCTAAATCATTTGTTTCGCATGAATTTGAAGCTAATCCTTCCACTTCGTATTGATTTGAAGCTAAATCATTTAGTTCGCATGGATTTGTATCTAACTCGTTTGTTTCCCCTACATTTGAAGCTATATCACTTATATCGCAAGTATCTGATGCTAAGTCATTTGCTTCGCATTGATTTGAAGCTAATCATTCAACACCGCATTGATTTGAATCTAAATCATCTGTTTCGCATGGATTTGAAGCTAACTCGTTAGTGTCGTCTGCATTTGAAGCTATATCACTTATATCGCTAGTATCTAAATCTAAATCATTTGTGTCCCATGGATTTGAAGTTGAACCTTCTACATAGCATTGATTTGTAGCTAAATCATGTGTATCGCTTGGATTTGAAGCTAACTCGTTTGTTTCTTCTGCATTTTAAGCTATATCACTTATGTCGCTAGTATCTGAAGCAAAATCATTTGTTTCGCATGGATTTGAAGCTCACACGTTTGTTTCGTCTGCATTTGAAGCTATGTCACTTATATCCCAAGTGCTTGAAGCTAAATCATTTGTTTCGCGTGGATTTGAAGCTAAACCTTCTACATCGCATTAATTTTAACTAAATCATGTATTCCGCATGGATTTGAAACTAACTCGTTTGTTTCGTCTGCATTTGAAGCTGTGCCACTTATATCGCAAGTACCTGAAGCTAAATCATTGTTTTCGCATGGATTTGAAGCTAAACCTTCTACATAGCATTGGTTTGAAGCTTAGTAACGTGTTTTACTTGGATTTAAAGCTAACTCGTTTGTTTCGCCTGCATTGGAAGCTAAACCTTCCATGTGGCATTGATTTGAAGTTTAAAGATGTGTTTTGCATGGATATGATGCTAATTCGTTTGTTTCCCCTACAATTGAAGTTATATCACTTATATCGCAAGTATCTAAAGCTAAATCATTTGTGTCGCATGGATTCGAAGCTAAACCTCCTACATAGCATTGATTTGAAGCTTAGTAATGTGTTTTGCTTGGATATGAAGCTAACTCGTTTGTTTCGTCTGCATTTGAAGCCATGTGACTTATATCGCAAGTATCTGAGGCAAAATCATTGGTTTCGCATGGATTTGAAGCTAAACCTTCTACATCGCAATGCTTTACTGCTAAATCATGTTTTTCGCATGGATTTGAAGCTAACTCGTTTGATTTGTCTGCATTTTAAGCTATATCACTTATATCGCTAGTATCTCAAGCTAAATCATTGGTTTCGCATGGATTTGAAGCTAAACCTTCTACATCGCATTTATTTGCTGCTAAATCATGTGTTTCGCATGGATTAGGTGCTAACTCGTTTGTTTCGTCTGCATTTGAAGCCATTTGACTTATATCGCAAGTATCTGAAGCTAAATCATTGGTATCGCATGGATTTGAAGCTAAACCTTTTACATCGCATTGATTTGCTGCTAAATTATGTGTTTCGCATGGATTTGAAGCTAATCCTTCTACATCGCATTGATTTGAAGCTAAATCATGTGTTTTGCTCGGATTTAAAGCTAACTCGTTTGTTTCGTCTGCATTTGAAGCCATGTGACTTATATCGCAAGTATCTGATGCTAAATCATTGGTATCGCATGGATTTAAAGCTAAACCTTCTACATCGTAATGATTTACTGCTAAATCATGTGTTTCGCATGGATTTGAAGCTACACCTTCTACGTCGCATTGATTTGCTGCTAAATCGGGTGTTTCTCATGGATTTGAAGCAAACTCGTTTGTTTCATCTGTTTTAGAAGCTATGTCACTTATATCGCAAGTATCTGAAGCAAAATCATTGGTTTCGCATGGATTTGAAGCTAAACCTTCTACATCGCATTGATTTGCTGCTAGATCGGGTGTTTCGCATGGATTTAAAGCTAACTCGTTTGTTTCGTCTGCATTTGAAGCTTTGTCACTTATATCGCTAGTATCTCAAGCTAAACCATTGGTTTCGCATGGATTTGATGCTAAACCTTCTACATCGCATTGATTTGCAGCTAAATCATGTGTTCCGCATGGATTTGAAGTTAACACGTTTGTTTCGCCTGCATTGGAAGCTAAACCTTCCATGTGGCATTGATTTGAAGTTTAAACATGTGTTTTGCATGGATATGATGCTAATTCGTTTGTTTCCCCCACAATTGAAGTTATATCACTTAAATCGCAAGTATCTAAAGCTAAATCATTTGTGTCGCATGGATTTGAAGCTAAACCTCCTACATAGCATTGATTTGAAGCTTAGTAATTTGTTTTGCTTGGATATGAAGATAACTCGTTTGTTTCTCCTGCATTTGAAGCTATATCACTTATATCGCAAGTATCTGATGCTGAATCATTTGTTTCGCTTGGATTTGAAGCTATACCTTCTACATTGCATTGATTTGCTGCTAAATCATGTGTTTCTCATGGATTTGGTGCTAACTCGTTTGTTTCGTCTGCATTTGAACCCATGTCACTTATATCGCAAGTATCTGAAGGTAAATCATTTGTTTCGCATGAATTTGAAGCTAAACCTTCTACATCGCTTTGATTTGCTGCTAAATCGGATGTTTCGCATGGATTTGAAGCTAACTCGTTTGTTTCGTCTGCAATTGAATCCACATCACTTATATCGCAAGTATCTGAACCTAAATCATTTGTTTCGCATGGATTTGAAGCTAAACCTTCTACATCGCATTGATTTGCAGCTAAATCATGTGTTTCGCATGGATTTGCAGCTAACTCGTTCGTTTCGCCTGCATTTGAATCTATATCACTTATATCGCAAGTATCTGAACCTAAATCATTGGTTTCGCATGGATTTGAAGCTAAACCTTCTACATCGCATAGTTTTGAAGCTAAATCATGTGTTTCGCACGGATTTGCAGCCAACTAGTTCGTTTCGCCTGCATTTGATGCTATATAACTTATATCGCAAGTATCTGAAGCTAAATCATTTGTTTCGTATGGATTTGAAGCTAAGACATCTAGTTCGCATTGATTTGAAGCTAAATCATGAGTTTCGCATGGATGAGAAGCTAACTCGTTTGTTTCGCCTGCATTTGAAGTTATATCATTTATATCGCAAGTATTTGACACCAAACCATTTGTGTCGCTTGGATTTGAAGCTAAACCTTCTACATCGCATTGTTTGTAGCTGAATCTTGTGCATCGCATGGATTTGAAGCTAACTCGTTTGTTTCGACTGCATTTGAAGCTATATCACTAATATCCCAAGTGTCTGAAGCTAAAGCATTTGTCTCGCATGGATTTGAAGCTAAACCTTCTACATCGCATTGATTTGCTGCTAAATCATGTGAATCGCATTGATTTGAAGCTAACTCGTTTGTTTCGTCCTCATTTGAAGCTATATCACTTATATCGCAAGTATCTGAACCTAAATCGTTTGTTTCGCATGGATTTGAAGCTAAGCCTTCTACTTCGCATGGACTTGAAGCTAAATCATTTGTTTAGCATAGATTTGGAGCTAACTCGTCTGTTTCTCCTGCATTTGAAGCTATATCACTTATATCGCATGTATCTGATGCTAAATCATTTGTGTCGCATGGATTTGAAGCTAAGCCTTCTACTTCGCATTGATTTGAAGCTAAATCAAGTGTTTGGCTTGGATATGAAGCTAACTCGTTTGATTTGTCTGCATTTTAAGCTATATCACTTATATCGCTAGTATCTCAAGCTAAATCATTGGTTTCGCATGGATTTGAAGCTAAACCTTCTACATCGCATTTATTTGCTGCTAAATCATGTGTTTCGCATGGATTTTGTGCTGACTCGTTTGTTTCGTCTGCATTTGAAGCCATTTGACTTATATCGCAAGTATCTGAAGCTAAATCATTGGTATCGAATGGATTTGAAGCTAAACCTTTTACATCGCATTGATTTGCTGCTAAATTATGTGTTTCGCATGGATTTGAAGCTACACCTTCTACATCGCATTGATTTGCTGCTAAATCGGGTGTTTCGCATGGATTTGAAGCAAACTCGTTTGTTTCGTCTGTTTTAGAAGCTATGTCACTTATATCGCAAGTATCTGAAGCAAAATCATTGGTTTCGCATGGATTAGAAGCTAAACCTTCTACATCGCATTGATTTGCTGCTAGATCGGGTGTTTCGCATGGATTTAAAGCTAACTCGTTTGTTTCGTCTGCATTTGAAGCTTTGTCACTTATATCGCTAGTATCTCAAGCTAAACCATTGGTTTCGCATGGATTTGATGCTAAACCTTCTACATCGCATTGATTTGCAGCTAAATCATTTGTTTCGCATGGATTTGAAGCTAACACGTTTGTTTCGTCTGCATTTGAAGCTATGTCACTTATATCGCAAGTATCTGAAGGTAAATCATTTGTTTCGCATGGATTTGAAGCTAAACCTTCTACATCGCTTTGATTTGCTGCTAAATCGGGTGTTTCGCATGGATTTGAAGCTAACTCGTTTGTTTCGTCTGCAATTGAATCCACATCACTTATATCGCAAGTATCTGAACCTAAATCATTTGTTTCGCATGGATTTGAAGCTAAACCTTCTACATCGCATTGATTTGCAGCTAAATCATGTGTTTCGCATGGATTTGCAGCTAACTCGTTCGTTTCGCCTGCATTTGAATCTATATCACTTATATCGCAAGTATCTGAACCTAAATCATTGGTTTCGCATGGATTTGAAGCTAAACCTTCTACATCGCATAGTTTTGAAGCTAAATCATGTGTTTCGCACGGATTTGCAGCCAACTAGTTCGTTTCTCCTGCATTTGATGCTATATAACTTATATCGCAAGTATCTGAAGCTAAATCATTTGTTTCGCATGGATTTGAAGCTAAGACATCTAGTTCGCATTGATTTGAAGCTAAATCATGAGTTTCGCATGGATGAGAAGCTAACTCGTTTGTTTCGCCTGCATTTGAAGTTATATCATTTATATCGCAAGTATTTGACACCAAACCATTTGTGTCGCTTGGATTTGAAGCTAAACCTTCTACATCGCATTGTTTGTAGCTGAATCTTGTGCATCGCATGGATTTGAAGCTAACTCGTTCGTTTCGACTGCATTTGAAGCTATATCACTAATATCCCAAGTGTCTGAAGCTAAAGCATTTGTCTCGCATGGATTTGAAGCTAAACCTTCTACATCGCATTGATTTGCTGCTAAATCATGTGAATCGCATTGATTTGAAGCTAACTCGTTTGTTTCGTCCTCATTTGAAGCTATATCACTTATATCGCAAGTATCTGAAGCTAAATCATTGGTATCGCATGGATTTGAAGCTAAACCTTTTACATCGCATTGATTTGCTGCTAAATTATGTGTTTCGCATGGATTTGAAGCTACACCTTCTACATCGCATTGATTTGCTGCTAAATCGGGTGTTTCGCATGGATTTGAAGCAAACTCGTTTGTTTCGTCTGCTTTAGAAGCTATGTCACTTATATCGCAAGTATCTGAAGCAAAATCATTGGTTTCGCATGGATTTGAAGCTAAACCTTCTACATCGCATTGATTTGCTGCTAGATCGGGTGTTTCGCATGGATTTAAAGCTAACTCGTTTGTTTCGTCTGCATTTGAAGCTTTGTCACTTATATCGCTAGTATCTCAAGCTAAACCATTGGTTTCGCATGGATTTGATGCTAAACCTTCTACATCGCATTGATTTGCAGCTAAATCATGTGTTCCGCATGGATTTGAAGCTAACACGTTTGTTTCGTCTGCATTTGAATCTATGTCACTTATATCGCAAGTATCTGAAGGTAAATCATTTGTTTCGCATGGATTTGAAGCTAAACCTTCTACATCGCTTTGATTTGCTGCTAAATCGGGTGTTTCGCAAGGATTTAAAGCTAACTCGTTTGTTTCGTCTGCATTTGAAGCTTTGTCACTTATATCGCTAGTATCTCAAGCTAAACCATTGGTTTCGCATGGATTTGAAGCTAAACCTTCTACATCGCTTTGATTTGCAGCTAAATCAATTGTCTCGCATGGATTTGAAGCTAAACCTTCTACATCGCATTGATTTGCTGCTAAATCATGTGAATCGCATTGATTTGAAGCTAACTCGTTTGTTTCGTCCTCAATTGAAGCTATATCACTTATATCGTAAGTATCTGAACCTAAATCGTTTGTTTCGCATGGATTAGAAGCTAATTAGTTTGTTTCGTCTGCACTTGAAGCAATATCACATATGTCGCTAGTATCTGAAGCTAAATCATTTGTTTCGCATGGATTTGAAGCTAAACCTTCAACATCGCATTGATTTGCAGCTAAATCATGTGTTTCGCATGGATTTGCAACTAACTCGTTCGTTTCGCCTGCATTTGAATCTATATCACTTATATCGCAAGTATCTGAACCTAAATCATTGGTTTCGCATGGATTTGAAGCTAAACCTTCTACATCGCATAGTTTTGAAGCTAAATCATGTGTTTCGCACGGATTTGCAGCCAACTAGTTCGTTTCGCCTGCATTTGATGCTATATAACTTATATCGCGAGTATCTGAAGCTAAATCATTTGTTTCGCATGGATTTGAAGCTAAGACATCTAGTTCGCATTGATTTGAAGCTAAATCATGAGTTTCGCATGGATGAGAAGCTAACTCGTTTGTTTCACCTGCATTTGAAGTTATATCATTTATATCGCAAGTATTTGACACCAAACCATTTGTGTCGCTTGGATTTGAAGCTAATCCTTCTACATCGCATTGTTTGTAGCTGAATCTTGTGCATCGCATGGATTTGAAGCTAACTCGTTTGTTTCGACTGCATTTGAAGCTGTGCCACTTATATCGCAAGTATCTGAAGCTAAATCATTGGTTTCGCATGGATTTGAAGCTAAACCTTCTAGATAGCATTGGTTTGAAGCTTAGTAATGTGTTTTGCTTGGATTTAAAGCTAAATCGTTTGTTTCGTCTGCATTTGAAGCTAAACCTTCCATGTAGCATTGATTTGAAGTTTAAACATGTGTTTTGCATGGCTAGGATGCTAATTCGTTTGTTTCCCCTACAATTGATGCTATATCACTTATATCGCAAGTATCTAAAGCTAAATCATTTGTGTCGCATGGATTTGAAGCTAAACCTTCTACATAGCATTGATTTGAAGCTTAGTAATGTGTTTTGCTTGGATATGAAGCTAACTCGTTTGTTTCTCCTGCATTTGAAGCTATATCACATATATCGCAAGTATCTGATGCTGAATCATTTGTTTCGCTTGGATTTGAAGCTATACCTTCTATATTGCATTGATTTGCAGCTAAATCATGTGTTCATCATGGATTTGAAGCTAACACGTTTGTTTCGTCTGCATTTGAAGCTATGTCACTTATATCGCTAGTATCTCAAGCTAAATCATTGGTTTCGCATGGATTTGAAGCTAAACCTTCTACATGTCATTGATTTGCTGCTAAATCATGTGTTTCGCATGGATTTGGTGCTAACTCGTTTGTTTCGTCTGCATTTGAAACCATGTGACTTATATCGCAAGTATCTGAAGCTAAATCATTGGTTTCGTATGGATTTGAAGCTAAACCTTCTACATCGCAATGCTTTACTGCTAAATCATGTGTTTCGCATGGATTTGAAGCTAACTCGTTTGTTTTGTCTGCATTTTAAGCTATATCACTTATATCGCTAGTATCTCAAGCTAAATCGTTGGTTTCGCATGGATTTGAAGCTAAACCTTTTACATCGCATTGATTTGCTGCTAAATCATGTGTTTCGCATGGATTTGAAGCTAATCCTTCTACATCGCATTGATTTGAAGCTAAATCATGTGTTTTGCTTGGATTTAAAGCTAACTCGTTTGTTTCGCCTGCATTTGAGAGCTAAACCTTCCACATAGCATTGATTTCAAGTTTAATCATGTGTTTTGCATGGATTTGAAGCTAACTCGTTTGTTTCACCTACAATTGGAGCTATATCACTTATATCGCAACTATCTAAATCTAAATCATTTGTGTTCCATGGATTTGAAGTTAAACCTTCTACATAGCATTGATTTGCAGCTAAATCATGTGTATCGCTTGGATTTGAGGCTAACTCGTTTGTTTCTTCTGCATTTTAAGCTATATCACTTATGTCGCTAGTATCTGAAGCAAAATCATTTGTTTCGCATGGATTTGAAGCTAACACGTTTGTTTCGTCTGCATTTGAAGCTATGTCACTTATATCCCAAGTGCTTGAAGCTAAATCATTTGTTTCGCGTGGATTTGAAGCTAAACCTTCTACATCGCATTAATTTTAACTAAATCATGTATTCCGCATGGATTTGAAACTAACTCGTTTGTTTCGTCTGCATTTGAAGCTGTGCCACTTATATCGCAAGTACCTGAAGCTAAATCATTGTTTTTGCATGGATTTGAAGCTAAACCTTCTACATAGCATTGGTTTGAAGCTTAGTAACGTGTTTTACTTGGATTTAAAGCTAACTCGTTTGTTTCGCCTGCATTGGAAGCTAAACCTTCCATGTGGCATTGATTTGAAGTTTAAACATGTGTTTTGCTTGGATATGAAGCTAACTCGTTTGTTTCTCCTGCATTTGAAGCTATATCACTTATATCGCAAGTATCTGATGCTGAATCATTTGTTTCGCTTGGATTTGAAGCTAAACCTTCTACATCGCATTTATTTGCTGCTAAATCATGTGTTTCGCATGGATTTGGTGCTAACTCGTTTGTTTCGTCTGCATTTGAAGCCATTTGACTTATATCGCAAGTATCTAAAGCTAAATCATTGGTATAGCATGGATTTGAAGCTAAACCTTTTACATCGCATTGATTTGCTGCTAAATTATGTGTTTCGCATGGATTTGAAGCTAATCCTTCTACATCGCATTGATTTTAAGCTAAATCATGTGTTTTGCTCGGATTTAAAGCTAACTCGTTTGTTTCGTCCTCATTTGAAGCTATATCACTTATATCGCAAGTATCTGAACCTAAATCGTTTGTTTCGCATGGATTTGAAGCTAAGCCTTCTACTTCGCATGGACTTGAAGCTAAATCATTTGTTTAGCATAGATTTGGAGCTAACTCGTCTGTTTCTCCTGCATTTGAAGCTATATCACTTATATCGCATGTATCTGATGCTAAATCATTTGTGTCGCATGGATTTGAAGCTAAGCCTTCTACTTCGCATTGATTAGAAGCTAACTAGTTTGTTTCGTCTGCACTTGAAGCAATATCACATATGTCGCTAGTATCTGAAGCTAAATCATTTGTTTCGCATGGATTTGAAGCTAAACCTTCAATATCGCATTGATTTGCAGCTAAATCATGTGTTTCGCATGGATTTGCAGCTAACTCGTTCGTTTCGCCTGCATTTGAATCTATATCACTTATATCGCAAGTATCTGAACCTAAATCATTGGTTTCGCATGGATTTGAAGCTAAACCTTCTACATCGCATAGTTTTGAAACTAAATCATGTGTTTCGCACGGATTTGCAGCCAACTAGTTCGTTTCGCCTGCATTTGATGCTATATAACTTATATCGCAAGTATCTGAGGCTAAATCATTGGTTTCGCATGGATTTGAAGCTAAACCTTCTACATCGCAATGCTTTACTGCTAAATCATGTTTTTCGCATTGATTTGAAACTAAATCGTGTGTTTCGCATGGATTTGAAGCTAACTCGTTTGATTCGTATGCATTTGAAACTATATCACTTATATCGCAAGTATCTGATTCTAAATCATTTTTTTTGCATGGATTTGAAGCTAAACCTTCTACATCGCATTGATTTGAAGCTAATTCATGTGTTTCGCATGGATTTGAAGCTAACTCGTTTGTTTCCCCTGCATTTGAGGCTATATCACTGAGGAGGTGGGATCGGCGACGGGAAGAGAGAATTGAACCCGGTTACAATTAGACTATCTTTATTTACAATCGGAACTAAACTCGCGACGCTCGCGTACCGTTCCCGACGAGGGTTCTTACTGAACTAACCATTCGCTCACCGATGCATCCCATCCAGATCATTCTTTCTCATTCTCACGGTTCGCTTTCACTCTGTCCTGGCTAGACGCATTCATTCTACGCGACACTCAAACCAATCGTCTAGACATTCGCTCGACGCTAACGCACAGCATGCAGCCCGGCCCATTCGTCCAAACATTCTTACGCCTTAAAACTAAACACATGGCGGAGACGTGGCGCCGGCTTGTCGCCGCCACATCACCCCCCCGCCAGTGATTGACTCGATCACGAAACTTGCAATCGGTCCGGGAAACGCACTCTTCTTCCGGACCGTGTGGTGCGTAAACCCGCACCTGGTGGTACTACTATGGGGGGCGGCACCGCCGGACCCCGAGATGGTGGCGATGGTTGGGGCGGCTGCCCCTTAAACTCGCTTGGATTGGGTGGTGATGGTGGTGTTGGTGGCCCCTCGGACTCTCCAGGTAACGCTGGCTGTGTTGCCCCTGGTATCGTCGGCGGTGCTGGATCTGTAGCCAGCAAGTACGCCGGCTTTAGGTGATCTATGGTCACTGTAACCGCCTTGTCCCGGATACTGAGGGAGTAAGTCCGGTCCCCTCGCTCGAGGACCCTGTATGGGCCGTCGTATGGCGGCTGGAGGATTCCTCGCACGGCGTCTTTCCGCACGAACACATGCTCTGCCGTGGCGAGGTCCTTGAAAACGAAAACTCGTTTCGTCGAGTGATTGCTGCCAGGCGTTGGGGCGAGGGTCGCGAAATGCTTTCGTAATCCCGCGACAAAATCCCCTGGCAGCGGCAGCGACTCCGCTCTCTGTGGGACCAGGTATTCCCCTGGTAGGCGCAGTGTCTCGCCGTAGACCAGCTCAGCTGCGGTGGATTGTAAGTCCTCCCTCCAGGCTGCGCGGATGCCCAGCAAGATGGTGGGAAGAACCTTTGTCCAGCTGACGTTTTGCTGGCAACGGATTGCTGCCTTAAATTGGCGGTGGAATCTCTCCACCATTCCGTTTGCCGCCGGGTGATAGGCCGTTGTCCGCCAGTGGGCTGCACCTGTTAGCTGTGACAATGCCTGAAACAAGCGCGACTCGAATTGTCGACCCTTGTCGGTCGTCACGCGCAACGGGGTTCCGAACCGTGAAATCCAACCCTCGTAAAAGGCGCGTGCCACGGTCGAAGCTTCTTGATCCCGAATTGGGAAAGCCTCGGGCCAGCGCGTAAAACGGTCGACGCAGGTTAAACAGTACCTGAACCCCTCTGAGACCGGAAGAACTACAATGTCTATGTGCACGTGCTCGAATCTTCCGGTCGGCGCGTCTAAACTTCCCGGCGGCGCGAAAACGTGCTTGTTTATTTTGGCGCGCTGGCACGGAACGCAACCGCGAGCCCAACTCCGGCAATCGGCTTTAACGGACGGCCACACATATCGTTCCGTCACGAGTCTCACCGTTGCTTTAACACCTGGATGCGCCAAGCGGTGCATCGAGTCGAATGCGGCTCGCCTGAATTGTCCCGTGACGAAAGGTCGCGCAATCCCGGTAGACACGTCACAGATCACTTCAGTGTTCGAATCGGGCGGGCGTATCCGTTTTAGACGTAAATTGTTTTTTATTTTCCCGCTCATGTACGCCTGCAGTTCCGCGTCGCGCTGCTGAGACTCCGCCAAATCGGTGTAGCTGAAAGACTCTACCACTTCTTCCAACCTGGATAGCGCGTCGGCGACGACGTTGTCCTTCCCGGCGATGTGGCGGATGTCGGTGGTCAACTGCCCGATGCAATCCAGGTATCTAAATTGCCTGGGAGAACATTTCTCGGGCTTTTGTTGGAAGGCGAAGGTCAACGGTTTGTGGTCCGTGTAGATGGTGAATGTTCGCCCCTCCACCATGTGTCGGAAATGCTTGATTGCCGAGTAAATGGCCAACATTTCCCGGTCGTACGCGCCGTAATTCCGCTCGACAGCGCTGAGCTTCCTGGAGAAGAAAGCCACCGGCTGCCAATCCTTTCCGACCCGCGGCTGCAGTGCCGCACCTGCAGCAAAATCGGACGCGTCGCAGAACAAGGCGAGTGGCGCGTCGTCCCTCGGATGCGACAATAACGCCGCCTGCCTCAAACTGTCCTTCGCCTCGGCGAAAGCCGCGGTAGCTTCCTCGGTCCACGCCAACTTGGCGTTACCCTTGATGCCGTCGTGCAGTAGGTTATTGAGGGGCGCTTGTATCTGCGCAGCCTTGGGCATGAAACGCCTATAGAAATTTAGCATACCCAGGAACTGCCTCAGCCGTTTTGCGGTGGTCGGTTGGGGGTAGTTGGTGATCGCCTCCACCTTTGATTCCAACGGGCTGGTGCCTTTGGACGATACGGTGAACCCCAGGAATTTAACCTGCGCCTGGCCGAAAATGCATTTCGCCCCGTTGAGGTCACGCCGTACTTGTCGAGGCGTGAAAAAACTTCCTCCAAGTGGCGCAAGTGCTCCTCTTCTGTCGACGATGCCACCAGTATGTCGTCGATGTACGCGTACACAAAATCCAAGCCGCGCAGCACCTCGTCGATGAAACGTTGAAACGTTTGTGCCGCGTTTCGCAATCCGAACGACATACAGGGGAACTCGAATAGTCCGAAAGGGGTGGTTATCGCGGTTTTGGCGATGTCCTCTGTGGCCACTGGAATCTGGTTATACGCGCGCGCCAGATCTATTGTGGAGAACACCGTCTTCCCGTGAAGCGCGTGAGAAAAGTCCTCGATGTGCTTCACGGGGTACCTATCCGGCACCGTGCGCGCATTTAAAGCTCGGTAATCCCCGCACGGTCGCCAAGCGTCCTGTTCTTCTTTGGGCACCATATGGAGAGGCGATGACCACGCACTTTCCGACGGTCGCGCGATGCCGAGACGCATCATCGTCTCGAATTCTTGTCGCGCGTGCCTCAAACGATCCGGCGCGAGACGCCGGGGCCTACAAGCCACAGACGGACCCGGCGTTGTGCGGATGTAGTGCACCGTTTCATGTTGCACTTGCACGGGTGTCCCCACTGGTCGCGTAATGTTCGGGAAACGTTGCAGTAATTCGTGGAATTTCGAATCACCGAAAATTGTCTTCACCGAGGGCGCCGATGGCCCGCACTCGCGCACTGAGCGCCCTGGCACCGTCATCGACGTCACCTGGTCTAAAAGTTTGCACTTTCCGACGCCCACCAATAATTCGTAATGCGCGAGGAAATCTACGCCTATAATCGGCTTTGACACGTCGGCCACCACGAAACGCCATACGAAAACGCGACGGAGCCCGAAGTCGAGGCTCAGCGTAACCGTCCCGTATGTGGCAATTTCCGACCCGTTCGCCGCATATAAAACGTAAGATGCGCGTTCGCGGAACCCGCGAGTTTTCGATCGAGGAAAAACGCAGAGATCGGCACCGGTGTCGATTAAAAACTGCGTTCTCGTTACTCGATCGGTGACGAACAAACGGCGCGATGGTGGGCAGTGGTCGCTGGCCGTCATTAACGACTGCCCATCTCGTTTCCCGACGCGGACCAATTGCATGGGTGTTCGCAACGGAACGCGTTCGCGCCGAACTTGAAGTGGTAAAAACACTTCCCGCCTCGTAGCGCGGTTCGTCGTTCTCGGGATAGCGATCGCGCTCGGCCCGGGGTGGATGGTCGCCGTTGGGAAAAACGCGGACCGGAGTTTATCTCGCGACGAATTGCTGCGAGCTCCTGCCGAAACGTCGCCGTGAGCTGTGCCATCTTCGAGCACAGTTGTTCCTCAACTTCGCACATATCCCTCGACGGCCGTGCGACGGGACCCGCAGAGGCCTCGGCTACCCGCGTGCGTCGGCCCATCGTGTCAGCGATGGTGTCGGCCAAGTCGGCCACTCGGTCGAGCTCGACGTCTCGCTGCGTCGCCAGGATGACCTGCATGCTCGCGGGGAGCCGGCCCAACCACAAGGTACGCAGTATCTCCTTCGACACGGCTGCTCCTCCCAAGGTCCGCAGGTGGCGTAAGAACTGCGACGGTTTGCGGTCGCCCATCTCCTCGTGCTCGAGGAGACGCCGAGTCTTCTGCTCCTGCGACGCCCCGATCCGCCTTATCAGCTCTGTCTTGAGCCTAGTGAACGGCTCAGCCGGGGGATTCAAGATGATTTCGCGGACCTCGGCCGCGTATTCTGGTTTGAGCGCGCCCAGGACGTACCCGAACTTCGTCTTTTCGGTCGTAACGCCGCTCGTCTCGAAACTCGCCTCGACCATCGCGAACCACAGCTCGGGGTCGGTCGGTGAAAATTCCGGTATTTTCACCGCGACGCGGCTGACTGTCGATACGGGCGGGGATGCCATCGTACCGAATAAACGTGCGAATGTCTGTGTTCTCTTCCGAAAAATTCCCGATCCACTGCCACGAAACCACGAACGAAATGCGACAGCAAAAATTCGTGTCGTTCGCTTCCTTTAGATCACGTCGGGGTCACCAATGAGGAGGTGGGATCGGCGACGGGAAGAGAGAATTGAACCCGGTTACAATTAGACTATCTTTATTTACAATCGGAACTAAACTCGCGACGCTCGCGTACCGTTCCCGACGAGGGTTCTTACTGAACTAACCATTCGCTCACCGATGCATCCCATCCAGATCATTCTTTCTCATTCTCACGGTTCGCTTTCACTCTGTCCTGGCTAGACGCATTCATTCTACGCGACACTCAAATCAATCGTCTAGACATTCGCTCGACGCTAACGCACAGCATGCAGCCCGGCCCATTCGTCCAAACATTCTTACGCCTTAAAACTAAACACATGGCGGAGACGTGGCGCCGGCTTGTCGCCGCCACATCACTTATATCGCAAGTATCTGAAGCTAAATCATTTGTTTCGCATGGATTTGAAGCTAAGACATCTAGTTCGCATTGATTTGAAGCTAAATCATGAGTTTCGCATGGATTAGAAGCTAACTCGTTTGTTTCGCCTGCATTTGAAGTTATATTATTTATATCGCAAGTATCTGAAGCTAAATCATTTGTTCCGCATGAATTTGCAGCTAAACCTTCAACATCGCATTGATTTGCAGCTAAATCATGTGTTTCGCATGGATTTGATGCTAACTCGTTTGTTTCGTCTGCATTTGAAACTATTTCACTTATATCGCAAGTATCTGATGCTAAATCATTTTTTTCGCATGGATTTGAAGCTAAACTTTCTACATCGCATTGATTTGAAGCTAATTCATGTGTTTCGCATGGATTTGAAGCTAACTCGTTTGTTTCGTCTGCATTTGAAACTATATCACTTATATCGCAAGTATCTGATGCTAAATCATTTTTTTCGCATGGATTTGAAGCTAAACCTTCTACATCGCATTGATTTGAAGCTAGTTCATGTGTTTCGCATGGATTGGAAGCTAACTCGTTTGTTTCCCCTGCATTTGAGGATATATCACTGATATCGCAAGTATCTGAAGCTAAATCATTTGTTTCGCATGAATTTGCCGCTAAACCTTCAACATCGCATTGATTTGCAGCTAAATCATGTGTTTCGCATGGACTTGAAGCTAACTCGTTTGATTCGTCTGCAGTTGAAGCTGTAGCCCCTATATCCCAAGTGTTTGAAGCTCAATCATTTGCTTCGCATGGTTTTGAAGCTAATCCTTCTACATCGCATTGATTTGATGCTAAATCATGTTTTTTCTCATGAATTTGAAGCTAACTCGTTTGTTCCATCTGCATTTGAAGCTATATTACTAATATCGCAATTATCTGAAGCTAAATCATGTGATTCGCATGGATTTGAAGCTAACTAGTTTGTTTCGTCTGCACTTGAAACTATATCACTTATATCGCAAGTATCTGAAGCTAAATCATTTGTTCCGCATGAATTTGCAGCTAAACCTTCAACATCGCATTGAATTGCAGCTGAATCATGTGTTTCGCATGGATTTGAAGCTAACTCGTTTGTTCCGTCTGCATTTGAAACTATATCACTTATATCGCAAGTATCTGATGCTAAATCATTTTTTTCGCATGGATTTGAAGCTAAACCTTCTACATCGCTTTGATTTGCAGCTAAATCATGTGTTTCGCATGGACTTGAAGCTAACTCGTTTGATTCGTCTGCAGTTGAAGCTATAGCCCCTATATCCCAAGTGTTTGAAGCTCAATCATTTGCTTCGCATGGTTTTGAAGCTAATCCTTCTACATCGCATTGATTTGATGCTAAATCATGTGTTTCGCATGAATTTGAAGCTAACTCGTTTGTTCCATCTGCATTTGAAGCTATATCACTTGTATCGCTAGAATCTGGAGCTAAATCATTTGTTTCGCATGGATTTGAAGCTAAACCTTCAACTTCGCATTGATTTGCAGCTGAATCATGTGTTTCGCATGGATTTGAATCTAACTCGTTTGTTTCCCCTGCATTTCAAGATATATAACTTATATCGCAAGTATCTGATGCTAAATCATTTGTTTCGCATGGATTTGAAGCTAAACCTTCTACTTTCGCGTTGATTTGAAGTTGACTCGTTTGTTTCGTCCGCATTTGAAGCTATATCACTTATATCCCAACTGTTTGAAGCTAAATCATTTGGTCGCATGGATTTGAAGCTAACTCGTTCTTTTCGCCTGCATTTGAAGCTGTATCACTTATATTGCAAGTATCTGAAGCTAATTCATTTGTTTCGCATGGATTTGATGCTAAACCTTCTACATCGCATTGATTTGCAGCTAAATCATGTGTTTCACATCTATTTGAAGCTAACTCGTACTTTTCGAGTGCATTTGATGCTATATCACTTATATCGCAAGTATCTGAAGCTAAATCATTTGTTCCGCATGAATTTGCAGCTAAATCTTCAACATCGCATTGATTTGCAGCTAAATCATGTGTTTCGCATGGATTTGAAGCTATCTCGTTTGTTTCGTCTGCATTTGAAACTATATCACTTATATCGCAAATATCTGTTGCTAAATCATTTTTTTCGCATGGATTTGAAGCTAAACCTTCTACTTTCGCATTGATTTGAAGCTGACTCGTTTGTTTCGTCCGCATTTGAAGCTATATCACTCATATCCCATCTGTTTGAAGCTAAATCATTTGATTCGCATGGATTTGAAGCTAACTCGTTTGTTTCCCCTGCATTTGAAACTATATCACTCATATCGCAAGTATCTAAAGCTAAATCATTTGATTCGCATGGATTTGAAGCTAAACCTTCAACATCGCATTGATTTGCAGCTAAATCATGTGTTTCGCATGGATTTGAAGCCAACTCGTTTGTTTCGTCTGCACTTGAAACTATATCACTTATATCGCAAGTATCTGAAGGTAAATCATTTGTTTCGCATGGATTTGAAGCTAAACCTTCTACATCGCTTTGATTTCTAGCTAAATCATGTGTTTCGCATGGATTTGAAGCTAATTCGTTTGTTTCACCTGCACTTGAAGCTATATCACTTATATCGCAAGTATCTGATGCTAAATCATTTTTTTCGCATGGATTTGAAGCTAAACCTTCTACATCGCATTGATATGAAGATACAAACACACGAATTCGTTTCAAAAAAATGCGATGTAGAATGTTTAGCTTCAACTCCATACGAAACAGATGATTTAGATTCAAATCAATGTTATGGGGAAGGTTTAGCTTCAAATCCATGCAACACAAATGATTTAGCTTCATATACTTGCGATATAAATCTTGTAGCTTCAAATGCACGCGAAACAAACGAGTTAGCTTCAAGTCAAAGCGAATCGACGATTAAGCTTCAAATCAATGCGATGTAGAAGGTTTAGCTTCAAATTCATGCGACACAAATGATTTGGCTTCAAATACTTGCGATATAAATGATACAGCTTCAAATGCAGGCGAAACTAACGAGTTAGCTTCAAATGCAGGCGAAACTAACGAGTTAGTTCCAAATCCATGCGAAATACATGATTTAGCTGCAGATCAATGCGATGTAGATGGTTTAGCTTCAAATCCATGCGTAACAAATGATTTAGCTTCAGATACTTGCGATATAAGTGATATAGCATCAAATGCAGGTGAAACGAAGGAGTTAGCTTCAAATCCATGCGAAATACATGACTTGGCTGCAAGTCAATGCGATGTAGAAGGTTTAGCTCCAAATCCATGCGAAACACATGATTTAGCTGCAATTCAATGCGATGTAGAAGGTTTAGCTTCAAATCCATGCGACACAAATGATTTAGCTTTATATACTTGCGATATAAATAGTGTAGCTTCAAATGCAGGCGAAACAAACGAATTAGCTTCAAGTCCAAGCGAATCACACGATTAAGCTTCAAATCAATGCGATGTAGAAGGTTTAGCTTCAAATCCATGCGTTACAAATGATTTAGCATCAGGTACTTCCGATATAAATGAAATAGCTTCAAATGCAGGGGAAGCAAACGAGTTAGCATCTAATCCATGCAAAACACATGATTCAGCTTCAAATCAAAGCGATGTAGAAGGTATAGCTTCAAATCCAGGCGACACAAATGATTTAGCTTCATATACTTGCGATATAAATATTGTAGCTTCAAATGCAGGCGAAACAAACGAGTTAGCTTCAGGTCCAAGCGAATCACACGATTAAGTTTCAAATCAATGCGATGTAGAAGGTTTAGATTCAAATCCATGCGACACAAATGATTTAGCTTCAAATACTTGTGATATAAATGATATAGATTCAAATGCAGGCGAAACTAACGAGTTAGCTCCAATTCCATGCGAAACACATGATTTAGATGCAAATCAATGAGATGTAGAAGGTTTAGCTTCAAATCCATGCGTAACAAATGATTTAGCTTCAGATACTTGCGATGTAAGTGAAATAGCATCAAATGCAGGCGAAACGAACGAGTTAGCTTCAAATCCATGCGAAATACATGACTTGGCTGCAAATCAATGCGATGTAGAAGGTTTAGCTTCAAATCCATGCGTTACAAATGATTTAGCATCAGGTACTTGCGATATAAATGAAATAGCTTCAAATGCAGGGGAAGCAAACGAGTTAGCATCTAATCCATGCAAAACACATGATTCAGCTTCAAATCAAAGCGATGTAGAAGGTATAGCTTCAAATCCAAGCGAAACACATGATTTAGCTTCAAATCAATGCGATGTTGAAGGTTTAGCTTCAAATCGATGCGAAACAAATGATTTATCTTCAAACACTTGGGATATAAGTGATATAGCTGCAAATGCAGACGAATCAAACGGGGTAGGTTCAAAATCCATGCGATACATATCATTTAGCTTCAAAACGATACGAAGTAGAAGGCTTAGCTTCTAATCCATGCGAAACAAATTATTTAGGTTCAGATAATTGCGATATATTGATATAGCTTCAAATGCAGGAGAAACTAACGAGTTAGCTCCAAATCCATGCGAAACACATGATTTAGCAGCAAATCAATGCGACGTAGAAGGTATAGCTTCAAATACATGCGACTCAAATGATTTAGCTTCATATACTTGCGATATAAATATTGTAGCTTCTAATGCAGACGAAACAAACGAGTTAGCTTCAAGTCCAAGCGAATCGACGATTAAGCTACAAATCAATGCGATGTAGAAGGTTTAGCTTCAAATCCATGCTACACAAATGATTTAGCTTCAAATACTTGCGATATAAATGATATAGCTTCAAATGCAGGCGAAACTAACGAGTTAGCTCCAAATCCGTGCGAAACACATGCTTTAGCTGCAAATCAATGCGATGTAGAAGGTTTAGCTTCAAATCCATGCGTAACAAATGATTTAGCTTCAGATACTTGCGATGTAAGTGATATAGCATCAAATGCAGGCGAAACGAACGAGTTAGCTTCAAATCCATGCGAAATACATGACTTGGCTGCAAATCAATGCGATGTAGAAGGTTTAGCTTCAAATCCATGCGAAACAAATGATTTAGCATCAGATACTTGCGATATAACTGAAATAGCTTCAAATGCAGGAGAAGCAAACCAGTGAGCATCTAATCCATGCAAAAGACATGATTTATCTTCAAATCAAAGCGATCTAGAAGGTATAGCTTCAAATCCAAGCGAAACACATGATTTAGTTTCAAATCAATGCGATGTTGAAGGTTTAGCTTCAAATCCATGCGAAACAAATGATATAGCTTCAAACACTTGGGGTATAAGTGATATAGCTGCAAATGCAGACGAATCAAACGGGGTAGGTTCAAAATCCATGCGATACATATCATTTAGCTTCAAATCGATACGAAGTAGAAGGCTTAGCTTCAAATCCATGCGAAACAAATGATTTAGGTCCAGATACTTGCGATATATTGATATAGCTTCAAATGCAGGCGAAACTAACGAGTTAGATTCAAATCCATGCGAAACACATGATTTAGCTGCAAATCAATGCGATGTAGAAGGTTTAGATTCAAATCCATGCCACACAAATGATTTAGCTTCAAATACTTGTGATATAAATGATATAGATTCAAATGCAGGCGAAACTAACGAGTTAGCTCCAATTCCATGCGAAACACATGATTTAGCTGCAAATCAATGAGATGTAGAAGGTTTAGCTTCAAATCCATGCGTAACAAATGATTTAGCTTCAGATACTTGCGATATAACTGAAATAGCTTCAAATGCAGGAGAAGCAAAGGAGTGAGCATCTAATCCATGCAAAACACATGATTTAGCTTCAAATCAAAGCGATCTAGAAGGTATAGCTTCACATCCAAGCGAAACACATGATTTAGTTTCAAATCAATGCGATGTTGAAGGTTTAGCTTCAAATCCATGCGAAACAAATGATTTAGCTTCAAACACTTGGGGTATAAGTGATATAGCTGCAAATGCAGACGAATCAAACGGGGTAGGTTCAAAATCCATGCGATACATATCATTTAGCTTCAAATCGATACGAAGTAGAAGGCTTAGCTTCAAATCCATGCGAAACAAATGATTTAGCATCAGGTACTTGCGATATAAATGAAATAGCTTCAAATGCAGGGGAAGCAAACGAGTTAGCATCTAATCCATGCAAAACACATGATTCAGCTTCAAATCAAAGCGATGTAGAAGGTATAGCTTCAAATCCAAGCGAAACGCATGATTTAGCTTCAAATCAATGCGATGTAGAAGGTTTAGCTTCAAATCCATGCGTAACAAATGATTTAGCTTCAGATACTTGCGGTATAAGTTATGTTGCGCACGGCACAAAATTAAAGCGCCGGAATTCGGGAGGAGACGACACGCGATTTATTTGATTTAGACTCCACAGTCCTTTGATTTACAAGCTTTTGGAGCACGGCTCCGTTCGGCGTATGCAGTGTAGCACGGCTACGACAGAAGTATAACAATTGAAGCACGGCTTCGTATAGGCGCAAGGGGCGCTAAATTAAACTTGTCTGTAAGCGATAACGATACTTGGAGAATCTCGCCGTTATCACATTTGCGGCAGCATATATAGACACCTGGCCGATGCTCAAGGTGACGCATCGTCAGGTGTCGAAAGCCGGTCATTGCCTCCTAAGGCAAAAACGCTGCATGTATACATTAGGCCGAGGCGAGCGTTTGACGGTCGGGCCAACGCACGTCGATCGTGTTATTGTCTTGCCGCCTCGCCGTTTATTCGACAAAAACGGCGAGACGGCGTACATCGAAAGTCGAGCGTGCGTTGACCCGCGGCCCGCGATTCGGCCGAAACAAGTTATATAGCATCAAATGCAGGCGAAACGAACGAGTTAGCTTCAAATCCATGCGAAATACATGACTCGGCTGCAAATCAATGCGATGTAGAAGGTTTAGCTCCAAATCCATGCGAAACACATGATTTAGCTGCAAATCAATGCGATGTAGATGGTTTAGCTTCAAATCCATGCGAAACAAATGATTTAGCATCAGATACTTGGGATATAACTGAAATAGCATCAAATGCAGGGGAAGCAAACGAGTGAGCATCTAATCCATGCAAAAGACATGATTTAGCTTCAAATCAAAGCGATGTAGAAGGTATAGTTTCAAATCCAAGCGAAACACATGATTTAGTTTCAAATCAATGCGATGTTGAAGGTTTAGCTTCAAATCCATGCGAAACAAATGATTTAGCTTCAAACACTTGGGGTATAAATGATATAACTGCAAATGCAGATGAATCAAACGGGGTAGGTTCAAAATCCATGCGATGCATATCATTCAGCTTCAAATCGATACGAAGCAGAAGGCTTAGCTTCAAATCCATGCGAAACAAGTGATTTAGGTTCAGATACTTGCGATATATTGATATAATTTTAAATGCAGGCGAAACTAACGAGTTAGCTTCAAATACATGCAAAACACATGATTAAGCTTCAAATCAATACTATGTAGAAGGTTTAGCTTCAAATCCATGCGAAACAAATGATTTTCCTTCAAATACTTGCGATATAAGTGATATAGATTCAACTACAGACGAAACAAACGAGATAGCTTCAACTCCATGCGACACACATGATTTAGCTTCAAATCAATGCGATGTAGAAGGCTTAGCTTCAAATCCATGCGGAACAAATGATTTAGCTTCAAATGCTGGCGATATAAGTGATATAGCTTCAAATGCAGGGGAAACAAACGAGTTAGCTTCAAATCCATGAGAAACAAATGAATTAGCTTCAGATACTTGCGATATAAGTGATACAGCTTCAAATGGAGACGAAATAAACGACTTAGCTTTCAATCCAAGCGAATCACATGATTTAGCTTCAAATCAATGCGATTTAGAAGGTTTAGCTTCAAATCCATGCGAAACCAATCATTCAGCTTCAGATACTTGCGATATAAGTGGCACAACTTCAAATGCAGACGAAACAAACCAGTTAGCTTCAATTCCATGCGAAACAAATGATTTAGTTAAAATTAATGCGATGTAGAAGGTTTAGCTTCAAATCCATGCGAAACAAATGATTTAGCTTCAAACACTTGGGATATAAGTGACATAGCTTCAAATGCAGACGAAATAAACAAGTTAGCTTCAAATCCATGCGGAACACATGATGTGGCTGCAAATCAATGCAATGTAGATGGTATAGCTTCAAATCGAAGCGAAGCATATGATTTAGCATCAGATACTTGCGATATAAGAGACATAGCTTCAAATGCAGGGGAAACACACGAGTTAGCTTCAAATCCATGCAAAACACATGATTTAGCAGCAAATCAATGCGATTTAGAAGGTTTAGCTTCAAATCCATCCGAAACAAATGATGTAGGTTCAGATACCTGCGATATAAGCGATATAGCTTCAAATGCTGGAGAAACAAACGAGTTAGCTTCAAATCTAAGCGAAGCAAATGATTTAGCTTCGAATCAATGCGAAACAAATAATTTAGCTTCAGATTCTTGCGATATAAGTGATATAACATCAAATGCAGACGAAACAAACGAGTTAGCTTCATATCCAAGCGAAACACACGATTTAGCTTCAAATCGATGCCATGTAGTAGGTTACGATTCAAATCCATGCGAAACACATGATTTAGCAGCAAATCAATGCGATGTAGAAGGGTTAGCTTCAAATGCATGCGTAACCAATGATTTAGCTTGAGATACTTGCGATATAAGTGACATAGCTTCAAAAACAGACGAAACAAACGAGTTAGCTTCAAATCCATGAGGAACACATGATTCAGCAGGAAATCAATGCCATGTAGAAGGATTAGCTTCAAATCCATGCGAAACCAATGATTTAGCTTCAGATACTTGCGATATAAGTGACATAGCTTCAAATGCAGACGAAACAAACGAGTTAGCTTCCAATCCAAGCGAATCACATGATTTAGCTTCAAATCAATGCGATGTAGAAAGTTTAGCTTCAAATCCATGCGAAACAAGTGAATTAGCTTGAGATGCTTGCGATATAAGTGATATAACATCAAATGCAGACGAAACAAACGAGTTAGCTTCATATCCAAGCGAAACACACGATTTAGCTTCAAATCGATGCGATGTAGAAGATTTCGATTCAAATCCATGCGAAACACATGATTTAGCAGCAAATCAATGCGATGTAGAAGGTTTAGCTTGAAATCCATGCGAAACCAATGATTAAGGTTGAGATACTTGCGATATCAGTGACATAGATTCAAAAACAGACGAAACAAACGAGTTTGCTTCAATTCCATGCGAAACAAATGATTTAGTTAAAATTAATGCGATGTAGATGGTATAGCTTCAAATCGAATCGAAGCAAATGATTTAGCATCAGATACTAATCGATATAAGTGATATAGCTTCAAATGCAGGAGAAAGAAACGAGATTGCTTCAAATCCATTCGCCACAAATGATTTAGCTTCAAATCAATTGCGAAGGTGAAGGCTAAGCTTCAAATCCAAGCGAATCACATGATTTAGCTTCAGATAATTGCGATATTAGTAATATAGCTTGAAATGCAGGGGAAACAAACGAGTTAGATTCAAATCCACGCGAAACAAATGATTTAGCTTCAGATACTTGCGATATATGTTATTTATCTTCAAATGCAGAAGAAACAAACGAGATAGCTTCAACTCCATACGAAGCACATGATTTAGCTCCAAATCAATGCTACGTAGAAGGTTTAGCTTCAAATCCATGCGACACAAATGATTTAGCATCAGATTCTTGCGATATAAGTGCTACAGCTTCAAATGCAGACGAAATAAACGAGTTAGCTTCCAATCCAAGCGAATCACATGATTTAGCTTCAAATCAATGCGATGTAGAAGGTTTAGCTTCAAATCCATGCGACACAAATGATTTAGCATCAGATTCTTGCGATATAAGTGCTACAGCTTCAAATGCAGACGAAATAAACGAGTTAGCTTCCAATCCAAGCGAATCACATGATTTAGCTTCAAATCAATGCGATGTAGAAGGTTTAGCTTCAAATCCATGCGAAACAAATGATTTAGCTTCAGATACTTGCGATATAAGTGTCATAGCTTCAAATGCAGACGAAACATACGAGTTAGCTTCAAATCCATGCCGAACACATGATTTAGCTGCAAATCAATGCAATGTACAAGGTATAGCTTCAAATCGAAGCGAAACAAATGATTTAGGTTCAGATACTTGCGGTATAAGTGATACAGCTTCAAATGCAGGCGAAACATACGAGTTAGCTTCAAATCCGTGCGAAACAAATAAGTTAGCTTCAGATTCTTGCGATATAAGTGATATAACATCAAATGCAGACGAAACAAACGAGTTAGCTTCATATCCAAGCGAAACACACGATTTAGCTTCAAATCGATGCGATGAAGAAGGTTTCGATTCAAATCCATGCGAAACACATGATTTAGCAGCAAATCAATGCGATGTAGAAGGTTTAGCTTCAAATCCATGCGACGCAAATGATTTAGCATTAGATAATTGCGATATAAGTGATATAGCTTCAATTGTTGGGGAAACAAACGAGTTAGCTTCAAATCCAAGCAAAACACATGTTTAAACTTCAAATCAATGCTATGTAGAAGGTTTAACTTCAAATCCATGAGACACAAATGATTTAGCTTCGGATACTTGCGATATAAGTGATACAGCTTCAAATGCAGACGGAATAAACGACTTAGCTTCCAATCCAAGCGAATCACATGATTTAGCTTCAAATCAATGCGATGTAGAAGGTTTAGCTTCAAATCCATCCGACACAAATGATTTAGGTTCAGATACTTGCGATATAAGCGATATAGCTTCAAATGCAGGAGAAAAAAAACGAGTTAGCTTCAAATCCATGCGATACACAAGATTTAGCTTCAAATCAATGCGATGTAGAAGGTTTAGCTTCAAATCCATCCGACACAAATGATTTAGGTTCAGATACTTTCGATATAAGCGATATAGCTTCAAATGCAGGAGAAAAAAACGAGTTAGCTTCAAATACATGCGAAACACATGATTTAGCTGCAAATCAATGCGATGTAGAAGGTTTATCTTCAAATCCATGCGAAACAAATGATTTAGGTTCAGATACTTGCGATATAAGTGATATATCTTCAAATACAGACGAAACAAACGAGTTAGCTTCAAATCCATGCGATACACAAGATTTAGCTTCAAATCAATGCGATGTAGAAGGTTTAGCTTCAAATCCATGCGAATCAAATGATTTAGGTTCAGATACTTGCGATATAAATGATATAGCTTCAAATTTAGGCGAAACATACGAGTTAGCTTCAAATCCATGCGAAACAAATAAGTTAGCTTTAGATTCTTGCGATATAAGTGATATAACATCAAATGCAGACGAAACAAACGAGTTAGATCCATATCCATGCGAAACACACGATTTAGCTTCAAATCGATGCCATGTAGTAGGTTTCGATTCAAATCCATGCGAAACACATGATTTAGCTGCAAATCAATGCGATGTAGAAGGTTTATCTTCAAATCCATGCGATGCAAATGATTTAGGTTCAGATACTTGCGATATAAGTGATATATCTTCAAATACAGACGAAACAAGTGCGTTAGCTTCAAATCTAAGCGAAGCAAATGATTTAGCTTCGAATCAATGCGATGTAGAATGTTTAGCTTCAAATCCATGCGAAACCAATCATTCAGCTTCAGATACTTGCGATATAAGCGGCATAGCTTGAAATGCAGACGGAACAAACCAGTTAGTTTCAATTCCATGCGAAACAAATGATTTAGATAAAATTAATGCGATGTAGATGGTATAGCTTCAAATTGAAGCGAAGCAAATGATTTAGCATCAGATACTTGCGATATAAGTGATATAGCTTCAAATGCAAGGGAAACAAACGAGTTAGCTTCAAATCCATGCAAAACACATGATTCAGCAGAAAATCAATACGATTTAGAATGTTTAGCTTCAAATCCATGCGAAACAAATGATTTAGCTTCAAACACTTGAGATATAAGTCATATAGCTTCAAATGCAGACGAACCAAACGGGTTAGTTTAAAAATCCATGCGATACACAAGATTTAGCTTCAAATCAATGCGATCTAGAAGGTTTAGCTTCAAATCCATGCGACGCAAATGATTTAGCATCAGATAATTGCGATATAAGTGATATAGCTTCAATTGTTGGGGAAACAAACGAGTTAGCTTCAAATCCAAGCAAAACACATGTTTAAACTTCAAATCAATGCTATGTAGAAGGTTTAGCTTCAAATCCATGGGACACAAATGATTTAGCTTCGGATACTTGCGATATAAGTGATACAGCTTCAAATGCAGACGAAATAAGCGACTTAGCTTCCAATCCAAGCGAATCACATGATTTAGCTTCAAATCAATGCGATGTAGAAGGTTTAGCTTCAAATCCATACGACACAAATGATTTAGGTTCGGATACTTGCGATATAAGCGATATAGCTTCAAATGCAGGAGAAAAAAAACGAGTTAGCTTCAAATCCATGCGATACACAAGATTTAGCTTCAAAACAATGCGATGTAGAAGGTTTAGCTTCAAATCCATCCGACACAAATGATTTAGGTTCAGATACTTTCGATATAAGCGATATAGCTTCAAATGCAGGAGAAAAAAAACGAGTTAGCTTCAAATACATGCGAAACACATGATTTAGCTGCAAATCAATGCGATGTAGAAGGTTTATCTTCAAATCCATGCGAAACAAATGATTTAGGTTCAGATACTTGCGATATAAGTGATATATCTTCAAATGCAGACGAAACAAACGAGTTAGCTTCAAATCCATGCGATACACAAGATTTAGCTTCAAATCAATGCGATGTACAAGGATTAGCTTCAAATCCATGCGAATCAAATGATTTAGGTTCAGATACTTGCGATATAAATGATATAGCTTCAATTTAGGCGAAACATACGAGTTAGCTTCAAATCCATGCGAAACAAATAAGTTAGCTTTAGATTCTTGCGATATAAGTGATATAACATCAAATGCAGACGAAACAAACGAGTTAGCTTCATATCCAAGCGAAACACACGATTTAGCTTCAAATCGATGCCATGTAGTAGGTTTCGATTCAAATCCATGCGAAACACATGATTTAGCTGCAAATCAATGCGATGTAGAAGGTTTATCTTCAAATCCATGCGAAACAAATGATTTAGGTTCAGATACTTGCGATATAAGTGATATATCTTAAAATACAGACGAAACAAATGGGTTAGCTTCAAATCTAAGCGAAGCAAATGATTTAGCTTCGAATCAATGCGATGTAGAATGTTTAGCATCAAATCCATGCGAAACCAATCATTCAGCTTCAGATACTTGCGATATAAGCGGCATAGCTTCAAATGCAGACGGAACAAACCAGTTAGTTTCACTTCCATGCGAAACAAATGATTTAGTTAAAATTAATGCGATGTAGATGGTATAGCTTCAAATTGAAGCGAAGCAAATGATTTAGCATCAGATACTTGCGATATAAGTGATATAGCTTCAAATGCAAGGGAAACAAACGAGTTAGCTTCAAATCCATGCAAAACACATGATTCAGCAGAAAATCAATACGATTTAGAATGTTTAGCTTCAAATCCATGCGAAACAAATGATTTAGCTTCAAACACTTGAGATATAAGTCATATAGCTTCAAATGCAGACGAACCAAACGGGTTAGTATAAAAATCCATGCGATACACAAGATTTAGCTTCAAATCAATGCGATGTAGAAGGTTTAGCTTCAAATCCATGCGACGCAAATGATTTAGCATCAGATAATTGCGATATAAGTGATATAGCTTCAATTGTTGGGGAAACAAACGAGTTAGCTTCAAATCCAAGCAAAACACATGTTTAAACTTCAAATCAATGCGATGTAGAAGGTTTAGCTTCAAATCCATGCGAAACCAATGATTTAGTTTCAGATACTTATCGATATAAGTGATATAGCTTCAAATGCAGACGAAACATACGAGTTAGCTTCAAATCCATTCCGAACACATGATTTAGCTGCAAATCAATGCAATGTACAAGGTATAGCTTCAAATCGAAGCGAAACAAATGATTTAGGTTCAGATACTTGCGGTATAAGTGATACAGCTTCAAATGCAGGCGAAACATACGAGTTAGCTTCAAATCCGTGCGAAACAAATAATTTAGCTTCAGATTCTTGCGATATAAGTGATATAACATCAAATGCAGACGAAACAAACGAGTTAGCTTCATATCCAAGCGAAACACACGATTTAGCTTCAAATCGATGCGATGTAGAAGGTTTCGATTCAAATCCATGCGAAACACATGATTTAGCAGCAAATCAATGCGATGTAGAAGGTTTAGCTTCAAATCCATGCGACGCAAATGATTTAGCATTAGATAATTGCGATATAAGTGAAATAGCTTCAATTGTTGGGGAAACAAACGAGTTAGCTTCAAATCCAAGCAAAACACATGTTTAAACTTCAAATCAATGCTATGTAGAAGGTTTAGCTTCAAATCCATGAGACACAAATGATTTAGCTTCGGATACTTGCGATATAAGTGATACAGCTTCAAATGCAGACGGAATAAACGACTTAGCTTCCAATCCAAGTGAATCACATGATTTAGCTTCAAATCAATGCGATGTAGAAGGTTTAGCTTCAAATCCATCCGACACAAATGATTTAGGTTCAGATACTTGCGATATAAGCGATATAGCTTCAAATGCAGGAGAAAAAAAACGAGTTAGCTTCAAATCCATGCGATACACAAGATTTAGCTTCAAATCAATGCGATGTAGAAGGTTTAGCTTCAAATCCATCCGACACAAATGATTTAGGTTCAGATACTTTCGATATAAGCGATATAGCTTCAAATGCAGGAGAAAAAAAACGTGTTAGCTTCAAATCCATGCGATACACAAGATTTAGCTTCAAATCAATGCGATGTAGAAGGTTTATCTTCAAATCCATGCGAAACAAATGATTTAGGTTCAGATACTTGCGATATAAGTGATATATCTTCAAATGCAGACGAAACAAACGAGTTAGCTTCAAATCCATGCGATACACAAGATTTAGCTTCAAATCAATGCGATGTACAAGGATTAGCTTCAAATCCATGCGAATCAAATGATTTAGGTTCAGATACTTGCGATATAAATGATATAGCTTCAATTTAGGCGAAACATACGAGTTAGCTTCAAATCCATTCGAAACAAATAAGTTAGCTTTAGATTCTTGCGATATAAGTGATATAACATCAAATGCAGACGAAACAAACGAGTTAGCTTCATATCCAAGCGAAACACACGATTTAGCTTCAAATCGATGCCATGTAGTAGGTTTCGATTCAAATCCATGCGAAACACATGATTTAGCTGCAAATCAATGCGATGTAGAAGGTTTATCTTCAAATCCAGGCGAAACAAATGATTTAGGTTCAGATACTTGCGATATAAGTGATATATCTTCAAATACAGACGAAACAAATGGGTTAGCTTCAAATCTAAGCGAAGCAAATGATTTAGCTTCGAATCAATGCGATGTTGAATGTTTAGCTTCAAATCCATGCGAAACCAATCATTCAGCTTCAGATACTTGCGATATAAGCGGCATAGCTTCAAATGCAGACGGAACAAACCAGTTAGTTTCACTTCCATGCGAAACAAATGATTTAGTTAAAATTAATGCGATGTAGATGGTATAGCTTCAAATTGAAGCGAAGCAAATGATTTAGCATCAGATACTTGCGATATAAGTGATATAGCTTCAAATGCAAGGGAAACAAACGAGTTAGCTTCAAATCCATGCAAAACACATGATTCAGCAGAAAATCAATACGATTTAGAATGTTTAGCTTCAAATCCATGCGAAACAAATGATTTAGCTTCAAACACTTGAGATATAAGTCATATAGCTTCAAATGCAGACGAACCAAACGGGTTAGTTTAAAAATCCATGCGATACACAAGATTTAGCTTCAAATCAATGCGATGTAGAAGGTTTAGCTTCAAATCCATGCGACGCAAATGATTTAGCATCAGATAATTGCGATATAAGTGATATAGCTTCAATTGTTGGGGAAACAAACGAGTTAGCTTCAAATCCAAGCAAAACACATGTTTAAACTTCAAATCAATGCTATGTAGAAGGTTTAGCTTCAAATCCATGAGACACAAATGATTTAGCTTCGGATACTTGCGATATAAGTGATACAGCTTCAAATGCAGACGAAATAAGCGACTTAGCTTCCAATCCAAGCGAATCACATGATTTAGCTTCAAATCAATGCGATGTAGAAGGTTTAGCTTCAAATCCATACGACACAAATGATTTAGGTTCAGATACTTGCGTTATAAGCGATATAGCTTCAAATGCAGGAGAAAAAAAACGAGTTAGCTTCAAATCCATGCGATACACAAGATTTAGCTTCAAATCAATGCGATGTAGAAGGTTTAGCTTCAAATCCATCCGACACAAATGATTTAGGTTCAGATACTTGCGATATAAGCGATATAGCTTCAAATGCAGGAGAAAAAAAACGAGTTAGCTTCAAATCTATGCGATACACAAGATTTAGCTTCAAATCAATGCGATGTAGAAGGTTTAGCTTCAAATCCATCCGACACAAATGATTTAGGTTCAGATACTTGCGATATAAGCGATATAGCTTCAAATGCAGGAGAAAAAAACGAGTTAGCTTCAAATACATGCGAAACACATGATTTAGCTGCAAATCAATGCGATGTAGAAGGTTTATCTTCAAATCCATGCGAAACAAATGATTTAGGTTCAGATACTTGCGATATAAGTGATATATCTTCAAATGCAGACGAAACAAACGAGTTAGCTTCAAATCCATGCGATACACAAGATTTAGCTTCAAATCAATGCGATGTAGAAGGTTTAGCTTCAAATCCATGCGAATCAAATGATTTAGGTTCAGATACTTGCGATATAAATGATATAGCTTCAAATTTAGGCGAAACATACGAGTTAGCTTCAAATCCATGCGAAGCAAATAAGTTAGCTTTAGATTCTTGCGATATAAGTGATATAACATCAAATGCAGACGAAACAAACGAGTTAGCTTCATATC